>NC_068450.1:27376852-27584352 GCF_023373465.1 Oncorhynchus keta
TTCAATGCTGCAAACATTCATATGTTATGAATTTGCTTTGCTTAAGATCCCAGAGTGTTGTCTTTAATCGTAGGATATAATGTTGATATAGGCCAGCTCTTTATTTTGGTCAGTTCTGGGGGAATTCCTGTCATGTTATTGTGTTTCTTGGGGAAATGTTTCATTTATTCATATTATTTTTAATATTGTGAAGAATGCTGCTTGTTTTCAAAGTGATCAATGCAACAGAGTTGTCTGGACAGCTCCTGACTGGACCTAGATGGTGGTGGATCCACCCTACATCCGGACACATAAAGCATGTTAAATAGCGAAAGCTCCCAATATCTTTATCATGTGCTCATATTCTTTTTAAGAATGATGTTTTTCCCATGAGAAAAGTTTGCAGTATGTACGATTCATTTTTCTGTTCGGTTTTTGATTAGCAAAAAAAGGTTAAGGGGAAAGAGAAAACATTCTATGAGAGGAAGTGTCTACATTTCCAATCAATAGCAAACTTGTTTCATTTTATGAAGCTCAAAGAGCCTCAGCATGCTGCCAATGGGAATGACACTGACGCCAGCTGCTATTATTGATTTGTTTAAGCCACTGTTTTTAGAGGCTTTGGTGTGAATGGTGACGCTGCTTGACATCGGCTGAGTCATACAATTCACTATTCAGACCACCTGTGTCTGTGTTTGAAAGGCTCTGATCCTCCAGTTGAGCTTTCCCTGTTCTTTAGTCAGTTTTATGGTCCAATACTGCACATTTTTGACAGACATAGACCAGAAACCATATTTTCCATAAATGTTCTATTCATCCATTTGAAATGTTGTCCATAAAGGTTCACATTCACCCCCAGTTTAAAGATAGGAAAATGTATACCAACACATTTGTTTTTAGGTTAATGTTTAATTTGAACCGAACAGGAACTGAATGTTAGTCGGGGTAATTGAGGTAATATGTACATGTAGGTAGAGTGACTATGCATAGATAATAAACTCTGAGTAGCAGCAGCGTAAAAAAGGGGAGAGGGGGGCAATGCAAATAGTCTGAGTAACCATTTGTCCAGCTGTTCAGGAGTCTTACGGCTTGAGGGTAGAAGCTGTTAAGAAGCCTTTGGACCTAGATTTGGACCTCCGGTATGACGTGCGGTAGCAGAGAGAACAGTATATGACTAGGGTGGCTGGAGTCTGACACTTTTTAGGGTCTTCCTCTGACACTGCCTGGTATAGAGGTCAGAAGCTGAGCAGTTGCCATACCAGGAAGTGATGCAACCAGTGCTCTCGATGGTGCAGCTGTAGAACTTTTTGAGGATCTGAGGACCCATGCCAAATCTTTTCAGTCTCCTAAGGGGGATAGGCTTTGTCGTGCCCTCTTCGCGACTAGGGATGGGTATCGTTAAGATTTTAATGGTATTACTACTCATAACCGATACTGCTTATCGATCCAGTACTTTAAAAGTATTCTTATCGATTATTTTTCTTATTTTTTTACAAAAACATTTATACAAATTAAGAACAGAATTAACATTGCTTTATTTTCTGAAATGTAATATAAATCAAATAAACAATTATTTACAGCAAAAGAAATAGCAATGTTTTGAACAAATCACTATTATAGACTCTATTGTGGTGAGGGGGGGAAAAAAAAAAAAAGGAAATAAGCAAAATTTTCCTGCAAAAGATCAGGCAACGAGAGATGAACTACAAGCTAGGGAGTCGAAAACTGTGCATTTCTCTGCCTGTACATGATGCACTTTCCATAGATGTTTGGACAGATTGCTCGGGTTTCCGCCCTTACAAGAAAAAGTTGTATTTTTTTATTTTTTTACTAGGCAAGTCAGTTAAGAACAAATTCTTATTTTCAATGACGGCCTAGGAACAGTGGGTTAACTGCCTGTTCAGGGGCAGAACGACAGATTTGTACCTTGTCAGGGGATTAGAACTTGCTACCTTTCGGTTACAAGTCCAACGCTCTAACCACTAGGCTACCCTGCCGCCCCGTATTGCACTTGTGGCAACAAGCATTGTCAGCATCGACTCTGGTGAAGCGTAACCACACTTTTGAACGTTTAGCTCTCTCCGCCATCGTCACTAAACCTCGAGACTTTCTTACTATTAGATGTCGTGCACCAGCTGTTGTTTACAAATATACACAGACCGCCACTCCTTGTCTTACCAGAGGCTACTCTTCTCTCCTCCCGATACAGTGTATAACCCACCATCAGCCACGACTCTGTGAAACATAAGATATTACAGTTTTTAATGTCCCGTTGGTAGGATATACTGTATGTGATCGTAGTTTGTCTATTTTATTATCCAATGATTGTACGTTGGCCAATAGGACTGATGGTAAAGGCAGATTACCCACTCGCCGTCAGATCTTTACAAGGCACCCCGACCTACAGTATGTCCCCGATATCTCCGTCTCTTTCTCCCGCGAATGACGGGGATGAGGGCCTTGGCGGGTGTCTGAAGTAAATCCTTTGCGTCCGGCTTGTTAAAGAAAAAGTATTCTTCCAGTCTGAGGTGGGTAATCGCTATCCTGATATCTACAAACGTTCCCAGTTCCTGCTTCTCCATGTTAAACCGGCTGGCACAGACCAACGGGCCAGAGCCTCATTGGTTCCTTTTTCCAAGTTTCCAACACTTTCCAAAGGAGGTATTTATAGTTTTGGGATTATTAGTGCATTCATAACTGCACACTACTTGACATTTGGACAGACAGTCACATGAATCTCCCGTTTTAGTCATTTGTCTTTAATCAGGTTCATAAACCAGCCACACAGTCATGCAACACTTGTATTGCTTGCATAATGTCACCAGGATTATGGCACCAATAAACCGACTCATTCATCTTTGCCCCCAATTTCTTTATTATATGGCTTTGTGCTCTATACAGTTAGGTTAGAAATACACATTTATTTGACTGTTAGTGTAGCCTACATAACTGTTTGGGTCTCAGGATCAAGGGATTTCACATACTTGTCAACATGTCTACGTCAAACTGGCAACCCGACAGTGTACATGAACATGAATTATATGACGTTGCTGTTGCCGTCACCCGTTTCGCTATTATTTGGAGCCGTTTAAATCAAGAACCGTGCAATTGTCAAGTAATAGACCCTACAACTCTTATTTGTTACTTTTTGTTACGCTAATCAGTGTAAGGGTTGTCATTATACTTATGAATATGGCCCAGTAATATCAGGCAGCATAGGGGCTACCTTTATGTTTGTCAATGTTGAATGATTATTACTGATGCCATGGGCCATAAAGTATGATGGGATAAACAAAGTGGTATCTTTCCCATTTCAGGATGCCAGGTTGGTTAGTAATCCTATACTCGATAAAGCCTTTTTATACCTTTAACGTACAGGCTCTTACGATGCTCTGACAGCATTCATCATTATGAAATATGCTTAACCCTTGAAGGAAGTTGATCGTTTTTTGTTGTTGACTATGCCTCGGATAGCTTTATTCTTCACAGTCAGGGACAACAATAATGATTTGCTCGCTTTGAAATAATTTGAATATTGCCAATTTATGGCCGACGGGACTGAATAGGAAATGATGGACATTCTGGGAGACTTTGGACTTTGCTCAGAGGTCTTGAATACAGAGGAGGGAACCCAGACTGTTTCTTAGTGAATCGTAAAATTGTAGGGCGTGTTAGGTTGTAAAAATATGTAAACCATTCAAATCAGTGTGAGACAGGAGGTTGTATTGTTCTGAGGTGAAGAAGTCAGCTTGTGGTTAAATATACGTTCCTTTACAAGGCATTCTCCCTCCCATGTATTGGTGAGCAGGTCTGTGAAGTTGCCCCTGTACTCTTTTTAACGTGTTACTGTAAGGCCACCTCGATCAGCAGCACATTATAATGATATCGTAGGCCATATTAGTAAAGGTTCTTGGATATACACCCTTTTATGGTCTTTGTGAAAGTACAAGTCAACACCACTCAAACAGTTATACAGGAATCCCATCTACTCTACTGGGAACGTTACTGAGGTTATTACTGTTTATGTCTGTGGCGGTATTAAAAACGTAGACATGAGAGGGACCTATAGGGATTTTAGACTTACCCATAAAGATACTGCATTCCAGATGGGAGGCCCAATACAAACCCTGACGATATGTAACTTTAGCACTACCTCGCTGTTCTAAAACCCACTGCAGCCAATGTCTGTGACCCAGAGGAAATGTAATTAGCATAATACAACAATACCCATCAAAATCCATCTGTTTAAGCTAGAGATTTGTTTTTTTTGTTGTCAGTCCACCGCATCCGTCCATGTCGGCCTTCTGTATCTGCGGTGGAAGGTGGCAGAGCTACAGTGCTGTTTATTAGGCCTGGAGACATCCCCGAAATATCAATCTTCTCATGAAAACGTCTGTAGCGTCCAAATGGTATGGGCTATGGAAAGATGGTACTCTCACGAACACCATGGTGTTCTCTATTTCACTCTACAACCGCCACAAGTGTCACAGGCCTGGTCTGAAGCAGAAGAGGCTGCTGAGGGGAGAACGGCCCGTAATAATGGCTGGAACGGAGCAAATGGAATTGTATCAAACACCTGGGATACCATTCCACCTATTTCGCTCCAGCCATTACGATGAGCCTGTTCTCCCCAATTAAGGTGTCACCAACCTCCTGTGGTCTGAAGGTAACCTGGTACCAGACTGAAAAATTTATGAAGTGAAGGTATACGGGTAATTCCACAATATTTTCTTTCTTCTTTTTTTCTAACTTCCTTATATCTCTCAGATATAATGCAGGCACTTCAAAACGTACTTCCTTTTCATTTATTTTTGGACTATCTGTTTTTCCATGTGTGAGTCTGTTATTCACTGTGTTTCTATGGGCTAATAGCAGTAAAGGCAAAATTCAATGTTTCATCAATCATTTTTTAATATATATATTTTTTATATCTACAGGGGTCGTAAAATGTTCCATCTGAAAACAATTCCATATGTTAGCTTAGTTGAAACCCATCCCCGGGGCCCTTAGGCCTTCATTATTTTTTTTATTTTTTTACTTTGTTTAAAAAAATATATATTTGTGTTTTTTATGTAACTTTTCTTTGGATTTCTTCCACTTTGACATACAGACAATAAATGGGCCTATGCTGTTTTACTATAGTACTGAGGGTGCTTCACTTTGAAGTGTGTGTGTTTTTCAATTATACTTCTGTATTGAATGTGTGGCTTTTGAATAGTCATGGCAATGAGCATAACCTTATAGGAGATGGAATGAGAGGGTACTAAGTACTGAATGGGACCGCTTTAGTTGTTACATCCCTCCAACAATAGCCACATTTCTAACACCACTCTAAAGTGTCTTCAGCCAGGTTGTCACAATCTGCCCTCGAGCCAATAGGTGCAGTTAGACTTTTATATCTTTGGCCATAGAATTTTAAAAGGCTCTGAGTCAGAATATTAAGGCCTACAATGAATTTAAGGCACTTCTGTAAAGTCCAGTGTTTTTATTGGTCCTACTCCTGCAGCTGGTATTCTATCAACAGAAGAGTCATTCTCTAATATTAGCAGCTCTAAGTAATACTGTTAAAACACACTGCTACAGTTTATTGCTATTTTGAACATTTGGGGATCACTTCAATCTGAGTGTTTGCTTTAGTGAATGGTTTGACAATCATCTCAGGTCTTGTATTTATACCTGCTAAAGTTCAGCTTCTTTCTGTTTCATAGAATCTCCCGAACTCTTTTTGCTGCTCTGAACCGTTCTTTTCTGGGGGAAAAAGTCTATGAAATATCATCGAATGACTTGTATTATGTTGAATCAATATCATGCTGATAAACAACCCGAGAGGGGTCTAAGATAGTCAGTCACAGCAGAAACTTCTCTCTGTAATCTCTCCCAATGATATGAGTGGATTGTTAATTAGCCTACTGACTCCATAATCAATCATTAAACTCTCCTAATTCATTTTAAATAGTTGTTCTATACTTATAGGAAGTAATGTATGTTTTGGGAGATAAAGAGATACTCTGGAGGCATGGCTGCACACTGTATCCACATGATGTGCATTATTAATGGTTTGGCAAATTGCTATTTTTAATACCCGGCTGCATCCACATGCCCAGAGCAGAGCTGAGAGCGTTGGTGCTGAGCAGGAGAACTCAGTAAATATGATGTCAGGAGGAGCACAAGTAAGAGCATTAGGAGCCCCAAAACCATCATTAAACCCAAATTAGCATTTAAATTAAATTGGAAATCCATCAGGGAGAGTGCGTGTAGTATTCAGTATAATGAGAAAGTTTCCTTGAGGCTGATGCTGCTTTTGTGTCATGCGGCATCCCCCACCCCCAACAGTAACAGGCTGGCTTCTTTCTACCTGACACATATGGTTCCCTCGGTGCATTAGTCCACAGTTAAATTAGGGAAAAGTTGAATGGAAAATGTCTTCAATTTGTTGAGTAGTAATATATCAAATATCATTATATCATGGTAATTGAAAAGTATAAAACATATATCAGAAAATTGTTAATAGTGATTGAATGAATACACTGTCTGGGTAAAACCTTAGTTCAGGAACAGGAAGCAGCCAATGATTTGGAAATATGTGGCAAATGTGAGTCTGGTAAGAGGTCAGAGGTCATGTTCCTTGATTAGGATGGGGGATTAATGAGCTCTGGACCAACAGGGGAAACCTGAGCCAGATGGCAGGGTGTCCCTCCACAATAGGCAGGGTGTCCCTCCACAGTCAGACTCTTAACTCTCACACATGACAAACATTGGCTGCATTCTGGAAACTCAGTAATGGTGATCTTGTTTCCAGCATCAACTAACAGAGTTGCACTCAGATGAGACTACAGAGACACATCCTTACTTGTAAGATTTCATGTATATATGGCTTTTGGCAAAAAAACCGTTAACAAATTACAAGCACAATATTTACAGTGCATTCGGAAAGTATTCAGACCCCTAGAAATGTTCTACATTTTGTTACGTTACAAACTAATTCTAAAATTGATTAAATTATTATAAAAACCTTATTCATATAAGTATTCAGACCCTTTGCTATGGGACTCAAAATTGAGCTCAGGTGCATCCTGTTTCCATTGATCATCCTTGATGAGGTCCACCTGTGGTAAATTCAAATGATTGGACATGATTTGGAAAGGCACACACCTGTCTATATAATGTCCCACAGTTGACAGTGCATGTCAGAGCAAAAACCAAGCCATGAGGTCGAAGGAATTGTCTGTAGAGCTCTGGGACAGGATTGGGTCGAAACACAGATCTGGGGAAGGGTACCAAAACATTTCTGCAGCATTGAATGTCCCCAAGAACACAGTGGCCTCCATCATTCTTAAATGGAAGAAGTTTGGGTCCACCAAGACTCTTTCTAGAGCTAACTGCCTGGCCAAAATGAGCAATCGGGGGAGAAGGGCCTTGGTCAGGGAGGTGACCAAGAACCCGATGGCCACCTTGACAGAACTCCAGAGTTCCACTCCTCAGTAAAAGGCACATGAGAGCCTGCTTGGAGGTTGCCAAAAGGCACCTGGTCTGATGAAACCAAGATTGAACTCTTTGGCCTGAATGCCAAGCGTCACGTCTGGAGGAAACCTTGCCCCACCCCTACAGTGAAGTATTGTGGTGGCAGGGACTGGGAGACTAGTTAGGATTGGAGGTAAAGATGAACAAAGCAAAGTACAGAGGGATCCTTGATGGAAACCTGCTCCAGAGTGATCAGGACCTCAGACTGGGGTGAAGGTTCACCTTCCAACAGGATAACAACCCTAAGCACACAGCCAAGACAATGCAGGAGTGGCTTCGGGACAAATCTCTGAATGTCCTTGAGTGGCCCAGCCAGAGCCCGGACTTGAACCTGATCAAGCATCTCTGGAGAGACCTCAAAATAACTGTGCACCGATTCTCCCTATCCAATCTGACAGAACATGAGAGGATCTGCAGAGAAGAATGGGAGAAATTCCCCAAATACAGGTGTGCCAAGCTTGTAGCGTACTGAGTAAAGGGTCTGAATACTTATGTAAATGTGATATATCCATTTTCTAACATTTCTAATTACCTGTTTAAGATTTATCATTATGGGTTATTGTGTGTAGATTGATGAGGGGAGGAACTATTTAATCCATTTGAGAATAAGGCTGTAATGAAACGGTCTGAATACTTTCCGAATGCACTGTATGTTAGTGTGGAACGTTTCAAAGACTGAAGATATGGTGAGATGGAAGAGCAGATGAGACAGACAGTATCTACAAAACACATTAGAGTTTGAACTGTGTAATTATAAAGAGAATGGGTGATTTAAATAAAAGGGTGTTAGTATTTAATTTTTCTTCATCTTCAAATGAAAGACATTCCTCTCTGTTCCTCAAAAGGTTTTTGATATCTGGTTACGGCATATTATAGGATAAGTAATTAAGCAGTTTGACACCTCACCACTCAGAAGTTCCAATTATACCTACGGTATCATGTATGAAATTGGTGTACATAATTTCATTTCTAAAATGATTAATGTGAGCAGAGAAACAAAGCTTGGGCACACTGTGTTAGCAAACACATTTGACAGCTATTCAGACAGACTGGTAATGAAGTCAAGGAATGCTGCAAGGCTCACTCTGACAGATGTTATAATTGTAAAGAAAAGGGAAGAACACATTAAAACATCACAGGATCTCCAAGCACGTGAAATATATCAGTCTCATAGGGAATGTGTTTCACTTATTAAAATAGAAGAGAATTAAACACATTCCGTAAATGGTCTTGAAAGTGACAAAATATGTGTTTAATGAAAACAAGGGCAGATTGTTCTATGACGCAACTGTAGACAATACCCTGTCTGGTGTACCTTTTCTTTCCCAAATTGATACAGTCCAGACTCCATGCAGCCAGTCCAGACTCCATGCAGCCAGTCCAGACTCCATGCAGCCAGTCCAGACTACATGCAGCCAGTCTAGACCATGCAGACAGTCCAGACTCCATGCAGACAGACCAGACTCCATGTAGCCAGTCCAAACTCTATGCAGCCAGTCCAAACTCTATGCAGCCAGTCCAGACTCTATGCAGCCAGTCCAAACTCTATGCAGCCAGTCCAAACTCTATGCAGCCAGTCCAAACTCTATGCAGCCAGTCCAGACTCTATGCAGCCAGTCCAGACTCTATGCAGCCAGTCCAGACTCTATGCAGCCAGTCCAGACTCTATGCAGCCAGTCCAGACTCCATGTAGCCAGTCCAGACTCCATGTAGCCAGTCCAGACTCTATGCAGCCAGTCCAGACTCTATGCAGCCAGTCCAGACTCCATGCAGCCAGTCCAGACTACATGCAGCCAGTCTAGACCATGCAGACAGTCCAGACTCTATGCAGCCAGTCCAGACTCCATGTAGCCAGTCCAAACTCTATGCAGCCAGTCCAGACTCTATGCAGCCAGTCCAGACTCTATGCAGCCAGTCCAGACTCTATGCAGCCAGTCTAGACCATGCAGACAGTCCAGACTCCATGTAGCCAGTCCAGACTCCATGTAGCCAGTCCAAACTCTATGCAGCCAGTCCAAACTCTATGCAGCCAGTCTAGACCATGCAGACAGTCCAGACTCCATGTAGCCATTCCAAACTCTATGCAGCCAGTCTAGACCATGCAGACAGTCCAGACTCCATGCAGCCAGTCTAGACCTTGCAGAAAGACCAGACTCCATGTAGCCAGTCCAGACTCTATGCAGCCAGTCCAGACTCTATGCAGCCAGTCCAGACTCTATGCAGCCAGTCCAGACTCTATGCAGCCAGTCCAGACTCTATGCAGCCAGTCCAAACTCTATGCAGCCAGTCCAAACTCTATGCAGCCAGTCCAAACTCTATGCAGCCAGTCCAGACTCCATGTAGCCATTCCAAACTCTATGCAGTCAGTCCAGACTCCATGCAGCCAGTCCAAACTCCATGTAGCCAGTCCAAACTCCATGTAGCCAGTCCAGACTCTATGCAGCCAGTCCAGACTCTATGCAGCCAGTCCAGACTCTATGCAGCCAGTCCAGACTACATGCAGCCAGTCTAGACCATGCAGACAGTCCAGACTCTATGCAGCCAGTCCAGACTCCATGTAGCCAGTCCAAACTCTATGCAGCCAGTCCAAACTCTATGCAGCCAGTCTAGACCATGCAGACAGTCCAGACTCCATGTAGCCATTCCAAACTCTATGCAGCCAGTCTAGACCATGCAGACAGTCCAGACTCCATGCAGCCAGTCTAGACCATGCAGAAAGACCAGACTCCATGTAGCCAGTCCAGACTCCATGTAGCCAGTCCAGACTCTATGCAGCCAGTCCAGACTCTATGCAGCCAGTCTAGACTCTATGCAGCCAGTCCAGACTCTATGCAGCCAGTCCAGACTCTATGCAGCCAGTCCAGACTCTATGCAGCCAGTCCAGACTCTATGCAGCCAGTCCAGACTCTATGCAGCCAGTCCAAACTCTATGCAGCCAGTCCAAACTCTATGCAGCCAGTCCAAACTCTATGCAGCCAGTCCAAACTCTATGCAGCCAGTCCAGACTCCATGTAGCCATTCCAAACTCTATGCAGTCAGTCCAGACTCCATGCAGCCAGTCCAAACTCCATGTAGCCAGTCCAAACTCCATGTAGCCAGTCCAGACTCTATGCAGCCAGTCCAGACTCTATGCAGCCAGTCCAGACTCCATGCAGCCAGTCCAGACTCTATGCAGCCAGTCCAAACTCTATGCAGCCAGTCCAAACTCTATGCAGCCAGTCCAAACTCTATGCAGCCAGTCCAAACTCCATGTAGCCAGTCCAGACTCTATGCAGCCAGTCCAGACTCCATGTAGCCATTCCAAACTCTATGCAGCCAGTCCAGACTCCATGTAGCCATTCCAAACTCTATGCAGCCAGTCCAGACTCCATGCAGCCAGTCCAGACTCCATGCAGCCAGTCCAGAATCCATGCAGCCAGTCCAGAATCCATGTAGCCAGTCCAGACCATCAGAGGAAAAGGGGGAAGCTTGCAAGCCAAAGAACACCATCCCAACCGTGAACCACGAGGGTGGCAGCATCATGTTGTGGAGGTGCTTTGCTGCAGGAGGGACTGGTGCACATCACAAAATAGATGGCATCATGAGGACGAAAAGTATGTGGATATATTGAAGCAACATCTCAAGACGTCAGTCAGGAAGTTAAAGCTTGGTTGCAAATGGGTCTTCCAAATGGTCAATGACCCCAAGAATAATTCCAAAGTTGTGGCAAAATGACTAAAGGACAACAAAGTCAAGGTATTGCAGTGGCCATCATAAAGTTTTGACCTCAGCTCTATAAAAAGTTGTGGGCAGAACTGAAAAAGCATGTGCGAGCAATTAGGCCTACAAACCTGACTCAGTTACACCAGCTCTGTTAGGAGGAATGGGCCAAAATTCACCCAACTTATTGTGGGAATCTTGTGGAAGGCTACCCGAAACGTTTGACCCAAGTTAAACAATTTAAAGGCAATGCAACCAAATACTAATTGAGTGTATGTAAACTTCTGACCCACTGGGAATGTGATGAAAGAAATGAAAGCTGAAATAAATCATTTGTGCTAAGAATGTTTTTCACTTATTAAAATAGAAGAGAATTAAACACATTCCGTAAATGGTCTTGAAAGTGACAAAATATGTGTTTAATGAAAACAAGGGCAGATTGTTCTATGACGCAACTGTAGACAATACCCTGTCTGGTATACCTTTTCTTTCCCAAATTGATACAGTCCAGACTCCATGCAGCCAGTCCAGACTCCATGCAGCCAGTCCAGACTCCATGCAGCCAGTCCAGACTCCATGCAGCCAGTCCAGACTACATGCAGCCAGTCTAGACCATGCAGACAGTCCAGACTCCATGCAGACAGACCAGACTCCATGTAGCCAGTCCAAACTCTATGCAGCCAGTCCAAACTCTATGCAGCCAGTCCAGACTCTATGCAGCCAGTCCAAACTCTATGCAGCCAGTCCAAACTCTATGCAGCCAGTCCAGACTCTATGCAGCCAGTCCAGACTCTATGCAGCCAGTCCAAACTCTATGCAGCCAGTCCAAACTCTATGCAGCCAGTCCAAACTCTATGCAGCCAGTCCAAACTCTATGCAGCCAGTCCAGACTCCATGTAGCTAGTCCAGACTCCATGTAGCCAGTCCAGACTCTATGCAGCCAGTCCAGACTCCATGTAGCCATTCCAAACTCTATGCAGCCAGTCCAGACTCTATGCAGCCAGTCTAGACCATGCAGACAGTCCAGACTCCATGCAGACAGAACAGAATCCATGTAGCCATTCCAAACTCTATGCAGCCAGTCCAGACTCTATGCAGCCAGTCCAGACTCTATGCAGCCAGTCCAGACTCTATGCAGCCAGTCCAGACTCCATGTAGCCAGTCCAAACTCTATGCAGCCAGTCCAAACTCTATGCAGCCAGTCCAGACTCTATGCAGCCAGTCCAGACTCCATGTAGCCAGTCCAGACTCTATGCAGCCAGTCCAGACTCTATGCAGCCAGTCCAGACTCTATGCAGCCAGTCTAGACCATGTAGCCAGTCCAGACTCCATGTAGCCAGTCCAGACTCCATGTAGCCAGTCCAAACTCTATGCAGCCAGTCCAAACTCTATGCAGCCAGTCAAGAACATGCAGACAGTCCAGACTCCATGTAGCCATTCCAAACTCTATGCAGCCAGTCTAGACCATGCAGACAGTCCAGACTCCATGCAGCCAGTCTAGACCATGCAGAAAGACCAGACTCCATGTAGCCAGTCCAGACCATCAGAGGAAAAAGGGGGAAGCTTGCAAGCCAAAGAACACCATCCCAACCGTGAACCACGAGGGTGGCAGCATCATGTTGTGGAGGTGCTTTGCTGCAGGAGGGACTGGTGCACATCACAAAATAGATGGCATCATGAGGACGAAAAGTATGTGGATATATTGAAGCAACATCTCAAGACGTCAGTCAGGAAGTTAAAGCTTGGTTGCAAATGGGTCTTCCAAATGGTCAATGACCCCAAGAATAATTCCAAAGTTGTGGCAAAATGACTAAAGGACAACAAAGTCAAGGTATTGCAGTGGCCATCATAAAGTTTTGACCTCAGCTCTATAAAAAGTTGTGGGCAGAACTGAAAAAGCATGTGCGAGCAATTAGGCCTACAAACCTGACTCAGTTACACCAGCTCTGTCAGGAGGAAAGGGCCAAAATTCACCCAACTTATTGTGGGAATCTTGTGGAAGGCTACCCGAAACGTTTAACCCAAGTTAAACAATTTAAAGGCAATGCAACCAAATACTAATTGAGTGTATGTAAACTTCTGACCCACTGGGAATGTGATGAAAGAAATGAAAGCTGAAATAAATCATTTGTGCTAAGATTGTTCTGACATTTAACATTATTTGTCACACCCTGACCTTAGAGATCCTTTTTATTCTATTTGTTTGGTTAGGTCAGGGTGTGACTCTGGTGGGAAAGTCTATTTTTCTATTTATTTATTTTTGGCCGTGTGTGGTTCCCAATCAGAGGCAACTGTCTATCGTTGTCTCTGATTGGGGATAACATATAAGTCGTCATTTTCCTTTAAGGTTTTGTGGGATCTTGTTTTCTGTTTAGTGTTTCTGCCTGACAGAACTGTGCGTTTTCGTTTTTTGTCTTTGTTATTCTTTTGGTGTCATCAATAAAAACACGATGTACGCCTACCAAGCTCTCCCAACGAGAGCTGTTATGTTATTCAATTAAAGTGGTGATGCTAACTGACCTAAGACATGGCATTTTTACTAGGATTAAATGTCAGCAATTGTGAAAAACTGAGTTTAAATGTATTAAGGCTAAGGTGTAAGTAAACTTTCGATTTCAACTGTATGTACAGTAAAACTGCAATAGCACCAATCAACCACAATGTGAACTATGTAATTTTTACATTACTGTTTAGTCATTTAGCAGACAGTCAGTAGTGAGAATGTACATTTTCATACTTATTTTTCTCGTACTACTCCCCAGTGGAATCAAACCCACAACCCTGGCCTTGCAAATGGGTTACATGGGACCTTGTATAAATTAGATTTGAATCATGTTTTTAGAAATCAAACTGACACGATCACATGAAATTGAGAGAAATTACACACACATGTATTATTACTCCAGAGGTAATCCTTCTGATGACATAGTATGGAAATACTCTGTATAATAAAAATATTCATATTTTGTAAATACATTCATCGGGATATATTTGCACACTGTACAGGGCAAGGCCCAAGTGACCAGACGCAGCCACGTTCAATGCACATGTGCAACCCTGTGACAAGTCATCTGGAGATTTTCCTTGTCCATTTTCCAAAAGGGAATTCGTGATATTGTAATATATGGAGATCATATCAGTGTCGGTACAGATATACATTTATCTGTTGACTCCACTAAGGGTGAAAAAACAGTAATGAAGTGTCTTCTCCGCATTTTTAACAACGACCTCCTACTGTTGCTTGTGTTGCAGGACTGCTGCATAGTCCCCGTGGCAGCCTATTGTATTCATGCATCCCAAAAGGACACGCGAATGCAATGAATTTCTTGAACAAAATGGGATTATGTGACCCAACCAGTAATACAACCAATAGCTCATATGACCATGGCAAGTGAAAACATCATTCAAAATCTGCTACACTATTCTTGCATGCATTTAAACAATGAAGCAAAATCATTTGTCATTGGCTTCATGAATATGTAGTGGCATATTCATGTTAATCCCAGTCAGTAAATTCAAGTCTGTTCTGCCTGTAATGTTGTTGCATGTATTGAGTTAATCCTCACGCTGTTAGTGGATATGTTATTGTAGAGTAATTAGAGGCATATTTTCATTTCGATTTTTTGATAAATATTTAAAGAACACTATTTTATTTTCCCTGGTCTCCTAAATCATCTAAATCATAGGTTCAAAATCTGGACAGCCTTACAAAATGTGGTATAGTGAGTGATTTTCGGGGCATATCTATAAGGTCATAGTGAATCCTAACTGCCTGAGTAACCTCTATTTCTCCTTGTTTCATAGGGAGTTTTGGCATTGATGGGTACATGAATCTAAGTTCCGGGGGCCCGATGCCTGTGATGGAGGAAGTAAATATCAGCAACAGTGAGAGGTAAGGATAGTACACGCCATCCATGAACACATCTTAAATGAATAGGTACATTCATCATTCTTTCATTCATTCAAGTGTTGGCACACATATAGGAGTGATTAGGTGTCATACACACGTAGGGTAGCGTGAGGGATGGTGATGCTATGGGTAGTCTAGGGCTGTGTCCAAAATGACTTCCTATTCACTACATCAGTGGTTCTCCAACCCCTCCCCAGATATTTCATCATGTTGTTCTACAGTAGCGCTGAACTAGCTCACCTGATTCACCTAGTCAAGCGCTTGATGATGAGTTGACAAGTTGAATCCTGCGTGCTAGCTCTGGAATAATTCAAATACATGGAATGGATGGGTGTCCCAGAGGAGAGAACCACTGACCTACATAATGTACTGCTTTTGACCAGGGCCTATAGGGCTCTGTGCACTATGTAGTGAAAAGAGTCCCATTTGGGATTCAGACTACAGTGCTTGGGGAAGGACATGCACTGTGGTCAGCTCTGCAGTAACCAGAGGCTTCCTCCTCGGGAATCATCTTTCCCTGCTTTTGTATCTGCTTGCCTTCTCACTGTACTCATGTCGTATCCTGTGACAGGCTTCCTATTAGGAGGAAAGGTTTCTATAAAAAAAATAGCATTATACAGAACATAGATCTTAAATGACAAGAGCGCTTGGGCACTTACAAATGGACCCATTGCCCTCTCGACCAGGTCATCTTTTTTGACTGGATGACATACATACTTGTATACATGGCGGGTATTAGAAATAGTTGGTATCATAAATATGCTCTTGCAATGGCTTTCCAGAATCATGTGTACAGTTGAAAACATGTGGCAGGGCTTGCAAATTATCATGGATTACAAAGGGAAACCCAGCCGTGAGCTGTCCAGTGACACAAGCCTATCAGCCGAGCTAAATACCTTCAATGCTTGCTTAGAGGCTAGCAACACTGAACTATGCATGAGAACACCAGCTGTTCTGGACAACTATGTAATCCTCCTCTCCGTAGCCAATGTGAGTAAAACCTTCAAAGAGGTTAACATTAACAAGGCAACAGGGCCAGATGTATTACCAGGACGCGTACTCAGAGCATGCACTGACTAGTTGGTAATTGTCTTCACTGACATTTTCAACCTCTCCCTGACCCAGTCTGCAATAGCTACATGTTTCAAGCAGACCACCATAGTCCCTGTGACCAAGAACACCCACGTAACCTGCCTAAATTACGATTGCTTGTTAGCACACACATCTGTAGCCATGAATTGCTTTGAAAGGCTGGTCATAGCTCAACACCACCAATCCAGACACCCTGGACCCACTCCAACTCGCATAACAGCCCAACAAATCGACAGATTATGCAATCTCTATTGCACTCCATACTGCGCTTTCCCACCTGGACAAAAGGAATACCTACGTGAGAATGCTGTTCATTGGCTATAGTTAAGCGTTCAACACCATAGTACCCTCCAAGCTCATCATTAAGATAAGGACCCTGGGATGAAATATCTACCTCTGCAACCGGATCCTTGAACTCCTGATGGGCCATCCCCAGGTGGTGAAGTTAGGCAAAAACACATCCAACATGCTGACCCTCAACAGGGAGGCCCCTCAGGGGTACGTGCTTAGTCCCCTCCGGTACTCCCTGTTCACCCACATCTGAGTGGCCAAGCACGACTCTAACACCATCATTAAGTTTGCTGACGACATAACGACACGACGGCGATAGGGTGCCAACGAGACAGCCTACAAGGAGCAGGTCAGAGACCTGGCAGTGTGGTGCCAGGACAACAACCTCTCAGCATGTCAAAGGAGCTGATCGTGGACCACAGGTCGAGAGCTTCAAGTTCCTCGGTGTCCACATCACTAAGGAGCTATCATGGTCCACACACATCAACACAGTCTTGAAGAGGCCACGACAACGCCTCTTCCCCCTCAGAATCGGCATGGCCCATCAGAGCCTGAAAAAGTCATACAGCTGCACCATTGAAAGCATCTTGATTGGCTGCATCACCGCTTGGTGTGGCAACTGCTTGGCATCCAATCGCAAGGGTAGTACGCACAGCTCAGTACATCCCTAAGGCCAAGCTTCCTGCCATCCAGGACCTAAATAATAGGTGATGTCAGAGGAAGGCCGTAAAAAGACTTCAGCCAGCCAAGTCATAGGCTGTCCTCTCATTGTGTATTTATTCCTTGTGCTATTATTTTCCTATTTTTCGACTATTTCTCTGCATTGTTGGGAAGGACCCGGAAGTAACCATGTCACTGTTAGTCTACACCTTTTTGTTTACGAAGCATGTGACATAAAACAATTTGATTTGATTTGAAACGTGTGTAGGAAACATATTCTCTCGACTAGAGACTGCTTTCATAGACAGTGTGTTCATTCAGCTCATGTTGATGTGCTCCTGATAAGCTGAAACCTATTGAAGAATGTACAAGAGACAACAACAACACAAAATATCCATTGATAAACGCATGTCCCCTGGGGCTCGGCTAGCAAATTATTATCAGCTCAAGCAGTTGTGAGAAGACTGTTCCATTAGACATTGTTTAGGACACATTTGTATGAACGTCTCATGGCGTGATTTATGGCATCTGTCAGTGATATCAGAGTACACTACATGTACAGTATCATCATTCCTTTTTCTACTCACTTTTTCGGGAAATGGTTTAGCAATGAAAAATGCACCCATCTTAGACATTTGGCAGTACAAGAACCTAGTGTTGTGAGAAAGTTTGAACACAGACTAACCACTTTGGTGCGATTCATCATCTTTCCTGTTCAGATCAATTACATATATAGGATCTTCATTTGAGCCAGTTTGCTACAGCAGGAAAATAATCCTGCATCAAAAGGAAATGTTAATAATTATGTGGCCGTTATTAGGGGTTTATACAGTTTTTTAGGGTAAATCAAGTCTGACATTTTAAAGTGGAAATTATAAACTGTAGAAGCCTTTTTAAACCTTGCATTCACTACAAGTATGCATTTCAGCAAGAAAAGAGTGATTAAATGAAGACCCTACATCTGTGACTAAGGTGTTGGTGACAAGTGAAGTTGAGCCATGGTCTGCTGCATGTTTTTTTTTCTCCAGATGTATTTGATACAGTCTCTCAGGACTGCAACTCTATTATAAAAACGTACTGTATTACTAAGTGAATGTTAATGATCTAACAGATAGAAACACACGCTTGTGCCTGTCTAACCACTGTGAGTAACTGGTTGGGTTACCGCACCTGGAGGGGGGATAATATGTGTTTGTTATACAGAGTAGAAGACTAGAGGTAGATAATAGTATGCTAATACAGTAACTCTTTCTCCTGGCAGTAACTCTAGCTCCTGGCAGTAACTCTAGCTCCTGGCAGTAACTCTAGCTCCTGGCAGTAACTCTAGCTCCTGGCAGTAACTCTAGCTCCTGGCAGTAACTCTAGCTCCTGGCAGTAACTCTAGCTCCTGGCAGTAACACTAGCTCCTGGCAATAACTCTAGCTCCTGGCAGTAACTCTATCTCCTGGCAGTAACACTACCTCCTGGCAGTATGTGCTGCTCATACTATTACAGTAACTATGTCCTGGCAGTATGTGCTGCTCATACTATTACAGTAACTATCTCCTGGTAGTATGTACTGCTCATAATATTACAGTAACTATCTCCTGGCAGTATGTGCTGCTGATACAATTACAGTGACTATATATTTTGGCAGTATGTGCTGCTCATACTATTACAGTAACTACCTCCTGGCAGTATGTGCTGCTCATACTATTTCAGTAACTATCTCCTGGCAGTATGTGTTGCTGATACTATTACAGTGACTACATATTCTGGCAGTATGTGCTGCTCATACTATTACAGTAACTTCTCCTGGCAGTATGTGCTGCTCATACTATTACAGTAACTATACTTCTCCTGGCAGTATGTGCTGCTCATACTATTACAGTAACTAGCTCCTGGCAGTATGTGCTGCTCATACTATTACAGTAACAATCTCCTGGCAGTATGTGCTGCTCATACTATTACAGTAACTATCTCCTGGCAGTATGTGCTGCTCATACTATTACAGTGACTATATATTCTGGCAGTATGTGCTGCTCATACTATTACAGTGACTATATATTCTGGCAGTATGTGCTGCTCATATTATTACAGTAACTATCTCCTGGCAGTATGTGCTGCTCATACTATTACAGTAACAATCTCCTGGCATTATGTGCTGCTCATACTATTATAGTAACTATATCCTGGCAGTATGTACTGCTCATACTATTACAGTAACAAACTCCTGGCA
Source organism: Oncorhynchus keta (assembly GCF_023373465.1). Taxonomy (NCBI): domain Eukaryota; kingdom Metazoa; phylum Chordata; class Actinopteri; order Salmoniformes; family Salmonidae; genus Oncorhynchus; species Oncorhynchus keta. Next base: position 27,396,223 of record NC_068450.1, read on the forward strand.
GTATGTGCTGCTCATACTATTACAGTAACTATCTCCTGGCAGTATGTGCTGCTCATACTATTACAGTAACTATCTCCTGGCAGTATGTGCTGCTCATACTATTACAGTAACTACCTCCTGGCAGTATGTGCTGCTCATACTATTACAGTAACAATCTCCTGGAAGTATGTGCTGCTCATACTATTACAGTAACTATCTACTGGCAGTATGTGCTGCTCATACTATTACAGTGACTATATATTCTGGCAGTATGTGCTGCTCATACTATTACAGTAACAATCTCCTGGCAGTATGTGCTGCTCATACTATTACAGTAACTATCTCCTGGCAGTATGTGCTGCTCATACTATTACAGTGACTATATATTCTGGCAGTATGTGCGCTCATACTATTACAGTAACTATCTCCTGGCAGTATGCGCTGCTCATACTATTACAGTGACTATATATTCTGGCAGTATGTGCTGCTCATACTATTACAGTAACTATCTCCTGGCAGTATGTGCTGCTCATACTAATACAGTGACTATATATTCTGGCAGTATGTGCTGCTCATACTAACTGACTTGGTGTTTTCTGGAGGCCACAATGTTTGCTTTGTCAGCTTTTTCATAATTGACACTAACATTATGGGATAATGAAAAATGGCACCGGAGGAGATGGGCCAGACGGATTAACAAGGCTGCAGGGCCAGACGGATTACCAGGACGTGCACTCCAAGCATGCACTGACCAACTGGCTAGTGTCTTCACTGATATTTTCAACCTCTCCCTGACTGAGTCTGTAATACCAACATGTTTCAAGCAGACCACCATAGTCCCTGTGCACAAGAACACTAAGGTAACCTGCCTAAATGACTACCGACCCGTAGCACTCACAACTGTAGCCATGACATGCTTTAAAAGGCTGGTCATGACTCACATCAACAACATTATCCCAGAAACCCTAGACCCACTCCAATTTGAATACTGCCCCAACAGATCCACAGATGATGCCATCTCTATTGCACTCCACACTGCCCTTTCCCACCTGAACAAAAGGAACACCTATGTGAGAATGCTATTCATTGACTACAGCTCAGTGTTCAACACCATAGTGACCTCAAAGCTCATCAGTAAGCTAAGGACCCTGGGACTAAACACATCCCTCTGCGACTGGATCCTGGACTTCCTGACGGGCCACCCCCAGCTGGTATGGTTAGGTAACAACACGTCAGCCATGCTGATCCTCAACACGCGGGGCCCCTCAGGGGTGCATGCTCAGTCCCCTCCTGTACTCCCTGTTCACTCATGACTGCATGCCCAGGCACGACTCCAACACCATCATTAAGTTTGCCGATGACACAACAGTGGTAGGCTTGATCACTGTCAATGATGAGACAGCCTGGCCGTGTTGTGTCGTCAGCAAACGTGATCAAGACAAAGGAGATGATTGTGGACTACAGTAAAAGGAGGACCGAGCACTCCCCCATTCTCACTGACGGGGCTGTAGTGGAGCAGGTTGAGAGCTTCAAGTACATCACTGGGGCCAAGCGTCCTGCCATTCAGGACCTCTATACCAGGTGGTGTCAGAGGAAGGCCCTAAAAATGGTCAAAGACTCCAGGCACCCTAGTCATAGACTGCACGGCAAGCGGTACCAGAGAGCCAAATCTAGGTCCAAAAGGATTCTTAACAGCTTCTACCCCCAAGCCATAAGACTCCTGATTAGGTAATCAAATGGCTACCCAGACTATTTGCATTCTCCCCCTCCCTCCCTCTTTTACGCTGCTGCTTCTCTCTCTCTTTATTATCAATGCATAGTCACTTTAACTCTAGCTACATGTACATATTACCTCAATTACCTTGACTAACCGGTGCCCCCGCACATTGACTCTGTACCGGTGCCCCCTGTATATAGCCTCACTACTGTTATTTTACTGCAGCTCTTTAATTATTTGTTATTTATTTTTTACTTAACACTTATTTTTCTTAAAACCTCATTGTTGCTTACGGGCTTGTAAGTAAGTATTTCACGATTGTATTCGGCGCATGTGACAAATACAATTGTATTTGATTTGATTACATGTTCCTCAAAATCTGAATCAAAATACTATTGTTTTCATTTAAAATAAAGTGAAATCATTAGGCCAAACCTATGTTGATTTGTCCATATCCACAGTACAACTGTTTTCCACTAATTATATACTGTAGGTAGCCTATTTGTTCTTGTGTTACTGTTCTTTTTCATTCATTTCCTCAACAATGATGAAACCAACAGTCTATATTCTATGCTTATTTAGTCTCATCCTGAAATATCATATTTTATTACCAAGATCCAGTTAATGGATTGAATGAGCAGTTGAATACAGTGAGCTTGCTCTGTCTCCTTCCTCTACGGCCATTGCAGTGGGAGTTCATGTGTGGGTCATTGGAATGACAGTGTGTAGAGGTCCAACATAACTCTATGTAAACAGAGCCCCGTTTCGAAGTCAATAACTCCTGCAATGTGACAGAGAGAGAGTTTCTCATGTGTTGGAATGATAGGACAAAATAAGAGTATCAGTATCAAGGCTTGCATTGAATTGAACCTTTATGTTTATATTATGCAAAGGCCTGTTTGTTGAATAATGATACATGTTTTGGGATGGATAATTGCTGTTTAGTCATTTATTACATGAGTCATTTCTTCAAAAGGGTTATACCTGGAACCAGAAATGATTTGACCTTGAACCAAAAAGGGTTCTCCTTTGGGGACAGCCGAAGAACCCTTTTGGAACCCTTTTTTCTAAGAGTGTAGCACTTCCGCTGAAAAAGTCAGGGTTCCATAGCCACAAGTAGAACAGCAGAAACTGGATCAGCAGCATGAACAGATGGACTGTGGATGGGGGCAACCAGGAGTCAGGCAAGGTAGTCCTGAGGCATGGTCCTAGGGCTCAGGTCCTCTGGAAGGAGAGAGAGAGAGAGCAGTTTTTCACAATTCCTGACATGTAATCCTAGTAAAAATGCCCTGTCTTAGGTCAGTTGTAGGGAGAATGATTTATTTCAGCTTTAATTTCTTTCATCACATTCCCAGTGGGTCAGACGTTTACATACACTCAATTAGTATTTGGTAGCATTGCTCAGGACAGACGGGAGACTCTGGGAGCTCAGGACAGACGGGAGACTCTGGGAGCTCAGGACAGACGGGAGACTCTGGCAGCTCAGGACAGACGGGAGACTCTGGCAGCGCTGGGCAGGAGGAAGACTCTGGCAGCACTGGACAGGCGGGAGCACCTGTAGGGAGGAGACGAATAGACAGCCTGGTGGCGGGGGCTGCCACCGGAGGGCTGGTGTGTGGAGGTGGCACCGGATAGACCGGACCGTGATGGCGCACTGGAGGTCTCGAGCACCGAGCCTGCCCAACCCTACCTGGCTGAATGCTCCCCGTAGCTAGGCCAGTGCAGCGAGGTGGAATAGCCCGCACTGGGCTGTGCTGGCGAACCGGGGACACCATGCGTAGGGCTGGTGCCATGTACCCTGGCCCGAGGAAACGCACTGGAGACCAGATGCGCTGAACCGGCTTCATGGCACCTGGCACAATGCCCACTCTTGCCCGGCCGATACGAGGTGCTGCTATGTACCGCACCGGGCTATGCCTGCGCACCGGGGACACCGTGCGCCTCACGGCATACCACGTGCCTGCCTGGTCCCTCTCTCTCCACGGTAAGCACGGGGAGTTGGCTCAGGTCTCCTACCTGACTTAGCCACACTCCCCGTGTGACCCCCCAAGAAATTTTTGGGGCTGCCTCTCGGGCTTCCAACCGTGCTGCCTCCTCATACCACCGCCTCTCGGCTCTCGCTGCCTCCAGCTCTGCTTTGGGCCGGCGATACTCTCCCGGCTGTACCCAGGGTCCCTTGCCATCCATGGTCTCCTTCCATGTCCAGGAGTCTGGATATCGCTGCTGCTGCCCATTACCATGCTGCTTGGTCCTTTGGTGTTAGGTGATTCTGTAACGCTTGTCTCCTCCTCTGACGAGGAGGAGTAGTAGGAGGACCAATGTGCAGCGTCGTAAGTGTCCATTTTAATATGTAAAACTGAACACTACAAAAATACAAAATGACAAAGTGAAAGAACAAACAAAAATCGAAACAGTCCTGTGTGGTGCAAACACAGACACAGGAAACAATCACCCACAACTCAAAATGAAACCAGGCTACCTAAGTATGGTTCTCAATCAGGGACACCCAATGACAGCTGCCTCTGATTGAGAACCATACCAGGCCAAACACAGAAATCCCAAATCATAGAAAAAGGAACATAGACAACCCACCCAACTCACGCCCTGACTACCCACGCCCAAAGACATAACAAAAGAACTAAGGTCAGAAGGTGACACTGGCTCGTTTATGATGGTTTTGGATCAGTGGCGTCTTCCTTGTTGAACAGCCTTTCAGGTTATGACGATATAGGACTCGTTTACTGTGGATATAGATACTTTTGTACCTGTTTCCTCTAGCATCTTCAGAATGTCCTTTGCTGTTGTTCTGGGATTGATTTGCACAGAACACGTCTCTTTCATGAGTGGTATGATGGCTGTGTGGTCCCATGGTGTTTATACTTATGTACTATTGTTTGTACAGATGAACATAGTACCCTCAGGCATTTGGAAATTGCTCCCAAGGATGAACCAGACTTGTGGAGGTCTACAATTTATTGTCTGAGGTCTTGGCTGATTTCTTTTGATTTTCCCATGATGTCAAGCAAAGAGGCACTGAGGTTGAAGGTAGGCCTTGAAATACATCCACAGGTACACCTCCAATTGACTCAAATTATGTCAATTAGCCTATCAGAAGCTTCTAAGGCCATGACACCATTTTTTTGAATATTCCAAGCTGTTTAAAGGCACAGTCAACTTAATGTATATGAGCTTCTGTCCCACTGGAATTGTGATACAGCGAATTATGAGTGAAATAATCTATCTGTAAACAATTGTTGGAAAAATGACTTGTGTCATGCACAAAGTAGATGTCCTAACCGACCTGCCAAAACTGTAGTTTGTTAACAAGAAATTTGTGGAGTGGTTGAAATAGAGTTTTAATGACTCCAACCTAAGTGTATGTAAACTTCTGACTTAAACTGTACGTAGAATCACTCAGGACACCAGATAAAACAGGAGAATTACACCAGATAGGACAGACCTTAGCCCTCCGGCATATAGACTATTGCAGCATAGACCTGGAGGCTGAGACGGGGGGAGTGGGTGGGGGGCGACAACACTGTGGTCCTTTCCAAAGTTACCCCCGGACATGGCCAACCAGGCAGGATATATATAACCCAGTGGTGGGCCGTCAGGGCCAGCAAGGCCTTCTCTGCTGGCCTAAACATCATCAGAATATATATATTTTTTAAATATATTTTCCCACAAATATGTATTAAATTATTCCCCAGAGTAAGAGTTACACTCTTCATTTCATAGCGTTCCTCTTGGTTGCACTGCTTCCAGCCCCAGGTTGAGATTTGGAGGGCTGGTCTTTATGTTAGATCTTTTATCCAATCATATTCAGCCATCATGTGTTGCCAGGGGTCTAAAATCTGCCCTCGGGCCTTCAGAATCAACAGTGTGGGCGCTTGTAGCTTAAAGTGAATGGAAATTAAAATTTAGTGTCAACCAATCAGCTTTAGAGTTGGCTATTGTACGCCTGCTGGCTGGCTCCAATGTTACACAGGAGCCAGCTAGCAGGCGTAGTGCGTGCACGTCTTTTGATTGGATTAGCAATATTGAGAGGCAGGTCCTATATGGGCAGGTCTCAGAACTAGGAAACGGAAATTGATCAACAAATTAATTTGTTTACCACTAAGATGTTTTTTCAACCCACAATGGCGGAAGGAGAAGATATCGATTTGGTCGAGGATGTAATTATAACGCCATTCTCAAGACAAACTTTTCAAGAAAAGTTAGACATTGTCAGGAGAGGTAGACGCCGACGCTACAAAGCCTGTCACAGGCGGGAAAGGGGTTTGTTCGCCACTTTCAACTATGAATGACTCACAGGTTCCGAGAAGCACTGTAAACTGTACTGCTGGGAATGCCTATTATTTGCAAGTGATCGATTTGGTGTTTGGAGCCACACTGGCTTTGCAAACCTGAGTTGTCTAACCAAGGCAGCAACGAGACACCAAAGTACGGCTGGGCACTTACAAACAATGGTGCTTTTGAAAACTTTTGGGGACACCCGAGTTGATCTACAGCTCAACGAAGCTGCACAATGAAAATGTATTGTACTCTTCCCCTGCAATTCTCTGAATAAAAATGTCAATGTCAAGGTGACGCAACGCCTGGTTATACTGCGTTTCTGTCTAAATGTATAGTGTCTAGAGCCATGGCATCATAATGATGGTAATAAGAGGTGGATTAATTTGGGTGGGACTGTGTAGGACTTCACTGAAGGCCCAGGCCCCAGAACCACGGCACGCTACTGATATAACCCCACCCACTTTGCCTAAGCACAGCCCCCACACCGCCAAAGGGATATAAACAGACCACCAACTTTCTACCCTGAGACAATGTCAAGTATAGCCCACTAAGATCTCCCAAACTGCACGAGCCCGAGGGGACAGGAAGATCAGCCTGACTCAACCCACTCAAGTCGAGTATTGTGAAAAAAGCCTGGCATGATGTAATGCAACCCTCTAGCAAGCCAGCGACTCATCCCCCATAATCGGGTCAGAGGCAGAGAATCCTAGTGGTGGATCCCCTGTAAACAGTTACCCTCTCCACTTGTTTTCAACCCCGTTTGAGGTTTTCAGATGTCAACTATAGATTTGAATCTACAGTATAGTTCAGGCAGAGACAGTAAGGGTTGTTCGTCACTCTAGTGTCTTACCGTTCACCTTAACACCCCTGGGCTAGACTACACTTAATCATAGGACCTACTGAAGAGATGAGTCATCAGTAAAAACTTAAAGGTTGAGACCGAGTCTGCGTCTCTCACAAGGAGTCTGCGTCTCTCACAAGGATAGGCAGACCATTCTTTAAAAAATGTAGCTCTATAGTAAGAAAGTCCTGCCTCCAGCTGTTTGATTTGAAATTCAAGGGCAATAATGAGGCCCTAGTCTTTTGTCCGAAGCTTTCGTGTAGGTATGTACGGCAGGACCAAATCTGAGAGATAAGTAGGAGCAAGTCCATGTAATGCTTTGTAGGTTAATAATTAGCAGGATGGTGAAACACTAAGACCAAGTGCTTCTATTGGAAGCACTTCTATTGGAAGCACAACACACTCAGTTCAGTTTTAATTTGACTATATGCTTGAACTTTCCGATCGAGACAAGCACTAAGAACATTATCCAATTTTAATAGGACAAATGGAAAGTGCTGGTTTAATTCTGTCTGCCTTTTTACCAAGGTGAAGACGTATCCAAGCAACAGAAAGGTTGCCCTTGTCTTATCTGGCCATTCTCTTGGAGAATATGACTCACTAGCTGTAATCCCTCACAGAAATAACACATGATTTCTCATGTGGTAAATCACATGAGCAATCATGTCTTTTTGGATCACTTCACATGTGAAATGCATGTGTTTTTGGATCACTTCACATGTGAAATGCATGTGTTTTTGGATCACTTCACATGTGAAATGCATGTGTTTTTGGATCACTTCACATGTGAAATGCATAAGGGAGGGATGTGACTGCTCGGACTCTGATGCCTAACATTCAGCACACACAGATTTCTGAGTTTAGTGTCATTATTTTGATCATGATGTCCTTCCACACAGAGAGAGCAGAAGCGGTTTCCTTGATCTCTCCTCCTATCATTGACTAGAGCTGTTCTTCCCACCCAGGAGTCTTGTATGATCTGCAGCCTGGCATTAGGCATTGCTTTTTGCAAAACCATCTACATATAATGCATAACAATGATACCATGTTGTCCAGTGTTCGTTGTGATGACTTCCTGGATGGGCTTTATGGCAGGAGGTCTTCTTAATGTGTGTCTAGTTCATGATGTTGAGCTGCAGACTGGGTACCAGATAGAGGTAGAATGGCCAGGAATAGAGGCAGAATGTGTATGGATAGTCCCTGTAGACAGACTGCATACCATATAGGCCAGGAATAGAGGCAGAATGTGTATGGATAGTCCCTGTAGACAGACTGCGTACCATATAGGCCAGGAATAGAGGCAGAATGTGTATGGATAGTCCCTGTAGACAGACTGCGTACCATATAGGCCAGGAATAGAGGCAGAATGTGTATGGATAGTCCCTGTAGACAGACTGCGTACCATATAGGCCAGGAATAGAGGCAGAATGTGTATGGATAGTCCCTGTAGAAAGACTGCATACCATATAGGCCAGGAATAGAGGCAGAATGTGTATGGATAGTCCCTGTAGACAGACTGCGTACCATATAGGCCAGGAATAGAGGCCGAATGTGTATGGATAGTCCCTGTAGACAGACTGCGTACCATATAGGCCAGGAATAGAGGCAGAATGTGTATGGATAGTCCCTGTAGACAGACTGCGTACCATATAGGTCAGGAATAGAGGCAGAATGTGTATGGATAGTCCCTGTAGACAGACTGCGTACCATATAGGCCAGGAATAGAGGCAGAATGTGTATGGATAGTCCCTGTAGACAGACTGTGTACCATATAGGCCAGGAATAGAGGCAGAATGTGTATGGATAGTCCCTGTAGACAGACTGCGTACCATATAGGTCAGGAATATATAGGTCAGGAACTGCTTCCATCACGTGGACTGGGACATGTTTCGTATTGCGTCAGATGGAAATATTGACGAATACGCTGATTCGGTGTGCGAGTTCATTAGAACGTGCGTCGAAGATGTCGTTCCCATAGCAACGATAAAAACATTCCCAAACCAGAAACCGTGGATTGATGGCAGCATTCGCGTGAAACTGAAAGCGCGAACCACTGCTTTTAATCAGGGCAAGGTGTCTGGTAACATGTCCGAATATAAACAATGCAGCTATTCCCTACGCAAGGCTATTAAACAAGCTAAGCGTCAGTATAGAGACAAAGTATAATCTCAATTCAATGGCTCAGACACAAGAGGCATGTGGCAGGGTCTACAGTCAATCACGGACTACAAGAAGAAACCCAGCCCAGTCACGGACCAGGATGTCTTGCTCCCAGGCAGACTAAATAACTTTTTTGCCCGCTTTGAGGACAATACAGTGCCACTGACACGGCCTGCAACGAAAACATGCGGTCTCTCCTTCACTGCAGCCGAGGTGAGTAAGACATTTAAACGTGCTAACCCTCGCAAGGCTGCAGGCCCAGACGGCATCCCCAGCCGCGCCCTCAGAGCATGCGCAGACCAACTGGCCGGTGTGTTTACGGACATATTCAATCAATCCCTATACCAGTCTGATGTTCCCACATGCTTCAAGAGGGCCACCATTGTTCCTGTTCCCAAGAAAGCTAAGGTAACTGAGCTAAACGACTACCGCCCCGTAGCACTCACTTCCGTCATCATGAAGTACTTTGAGAGACTAGTCAAGGACCATATCACCTCCACCCTACCTGACACCCTAGACCCACTCCAATTTGCTTACCGCCCAAATAGGTCCACAGACGATGCAATCTCAACCACACTGCACACTGCCCTAACCCACCTGGACAAGAGGAATACCTATGTGAGAATGCTGTTCATCGACTACAGCTCGGCATTCAACACCATAGTACCCTCCAAGCTCGTCATCAAGCTCGAGACCCTGGGTCTCGACCCCGCCCTGTGCAACTGGGTACTGGACTTCCTGACGGGCCGCCCCCAGGTGGTGAGGGTAGGCAACAACATCTCCTCCCCGCTGATCCTCAACACGGGGGCCCCACAAGGGTGCGTTCTGAGCCCTCTCCTGTACTCCCTGTTCACCCACGACTGCGTGGCCACGCACGCCTCCAACTCAATCATCAAGTTTGCGGACGACACAACAGTGGTAGGCTTGATTACCAACGACGACGAAACGGCCTACAGGGAGGAGGTGAGGGCCCTCGGAGTGTGGTGTCAGGAAAATAACCTCACACTCAACGTCAACAAAACTAAGGAGATGATTGTGGACTTCAGGAAACAGCAGAGGGAACACCTCCCTATCCACATCGATGGAACAGTAGTGGAGAGGGTAGCAAGTTTTAAGTTCCTCGGCATACACATCACAGACAAACTGAATTGGTCCACTCACACTGACAGCATCGTGAAGAAGGCGCAGCAGCGCCTCTTCAACCTCAGGAGGCTGAAGAAATTTGGCTTGTCACCAAAAGCACTCACAAACTTCTACAGATGCACAATCGAGAGCATCCTGGCGGGCTGTATCACCGCCTGGTACGGCAACTGCTCCGCCCTCAACCGTAAGGCTCTCCAGAGGGTAGTGAGGTCTGCACAACGCATCACCGGGGGCAAACTACCTGCCCTCCAGGACACCTACACCACCCGTTGTTACAGGAAGGCCATAAAGATCATCAAGGACATCAACCACCCGAACCACTGCCTGTTCACCCCGCTATCATCCAGAAGGTGAGGTCAGTACAGGTGCATCAAAGCTGGGACCGAGAGACTGAAAAACAGCTTCTATCTCAAGGCTATCAGACTGTTAAACAGCCACCACTAACATTGAGTGGCTGCTGCCAACACACTGTCATTGACACTGACCCAACTCCAGCCACTTTAATAATGGGAATTGATGGGAAATGATGTAAATATATCACTAGCCACTTTAAACAATGCTACCTTATATAATGTTACTTACCCTACATTATTCATCTCATATGCATACGTATATACTGTACTCTACATCATCGACTGCATCCTTATGTAATACATGTATCACTAGCCACTTTAACTATGCCATTTTGTTTACTTTGTCTACATACTCATCTCATATGTATATACTGTACTCTATATCATCTACTGCATCCTTATGTAATACATGTATCACTAGCCACTTTAACTATGCCACTTTGTTTACTTTGTCTACATACTCATCTCATATGTATATACTGTACTCGATACCATCTACTGTATGCTGCTCTGTACCATCACTCATTCATATATCCTTATGTACATATTCCTTATCCCCTTACACTGTGTATAAGACAGTAGTTTTGGAATTGTTAGTTAGATTACTTGTTGGTTATCACTGCATTGTCGGAACTAGAAGCACAAGCATTTCGCTACACTCGCATTAACATCTGCTAACCATGTGTATGTGACAAATAAAATTTGATTTGATTTGAATAGAGGCAGAATGTGTATGGATAGTCCCTGTAGACAGACTGCGTACCATATAGGCCAGGAATAGAGGCAGAATGTGTATGGATAGTCCCTGTAGACAGACTGCGTACCATATAGGCCAGGAATAGAGGCAGAATGTGTATGGATAGTCCCTGTAGAAAGACTGCGTACCATATAGGCCAGGAATAGAGGCAGAATGTGTATGGATAGTCCCTGTAGACAGACTGTGTACCATATAGGCCAGGAATAGAGGCAGAATGTGTATGGATAGTCCCTGTAGACAGACTGCGTACCATATAGGCCAGGAATAGAGGCAGAATTTGTATGGGTCGTCCCTGTAGACATTGTATGGGTAGTAAAGTACAGAAGGTGGTACTTAGAACCACAAAGGGTTATTCAATTGTCACCATAGGAGAACCATCTGAATATAAAAAAAGGTTGGTTCCAAGTGCAACCCTTTCACCACTTAAAGGTTCTAAGTAGAAACTTTTTCACCACCAAAGGGTTCTACCTGGAACCAGAAAGGGTTCTCCTATGGGTGACAAATGAAGAACCCTTATTTTTTAAGAGTGTAGCCTTGCGATTCACCATGTCGAACATGCAATGTTGCTAGGCAACTCATACTGGTTTATGGTGATGGTCAACATAGATGTGATTTCACAAGAATGTCAAGCATTGAAGTGACAAAAGAATGTATCACTGACACTGTATACAAACTGCCATATTCTGCTGTCCAGTGTGATCTTGTAAAGCCCTACTCCCCTGCATGCTGCTGCTTTCACTGCTGATACTGACAACACTGGATGACATCGCTGAGGAATGGTGATCATCATCAATGTCAATCATAATCATCACCATCATCATTATTATCATTTATAATGATTACAGCGGAGATAATGTAATGTGGATTTTGACACATTGCTGAAATGTTTGGCAAAACCTCAACAATGTGAAGCATGCATGTTTATTTCACACAGTAATGTGAACAAATTGACTGTGTGCAGTGACTATACTGTTGGTGTGTAAGGGAATAACGTGGTATCGTAGGCTTGGCTACGTCTGAATGCAAGACAGAGAATGGAAGGCTTGAAATAACAAATCATTCCATTTAAAAGTGTGTCAATCGTCTTTTCAGCATCAGCGCTAATTTAGTTCCACCCTAAAGGACCTTTTGTCCACTGGGACTGGCACATTCATAGACAGTTGAAATGAGGAGCAATGAAATCCCATCCCAGGTGCAAGCCATTTACAGATTTCTTTTCCATTACATGCTACGCTGCCAACAGGAGGCAAATAAATGGTTGATAATGGCAAGGAAATCAATGTGTTCCTAAGAATCCGTCATATATGATTGGTGGAGTTCAGCTCAATTGACCTGAATTTAGTTACACTGAATGATGGAAGTTTTACTCATGATGAAAGTATTTTCTTATAAATCATGTGGCTGAAATGATTATGTTCCTTGAATTATGCTCAACATTTAAATGTCTGTCTTTCTTTCAAAAGCATTTGCATTATTTGTTATTTGCCTTATAAAGTGAAATACTCATTTGTACTTCTTTAGACAGAATTGCCAAAGTTTTCTCATCACAACACACATCTTATTGCAGTCAGTCAGTCACATTCTCTTCACAGAAAGTAGAGATCTGATGTAGCTTATCTACCAGTCTGTCTGTGAGATGGCTAGCCAGTGTCTGGCATGATGAAGTACAAGAGGTTGATTATCTCAGTCACAGTTCATTAGTTTTCACCAGCATGCCTGACACACTTTGCAGAGGGGAAGACAGCCTTGTCACATAGCCTCTGCTGTGCCATTTCATGTGGCAGTTTGGGGGCCAGATCCCTGTGACTTGAATTGGATCTTTGTCAACTGTCTTTCCAGAAAAGAGGACGAGCATTTACATTACATTTACATTTAAGACGAGCACAAGTTAAAAGAATGGAACATTATGGAATGTCTATGGTCTTGTCCTGTGTCCTTTTGGTGGGTCTGTACTAGGAAATATGAATCAAATGTGGATGCATCCCAAATGGCACCCTATTCCAGTGCACTAGTTTTGCCCAAAGCCCATGCCCTGGTCAAAGGTACTGTAGTGCACTACATATGGAATAGGGTCCTGTCCAGGACACATTATTTGAGTCAGGAAAAATATGTTCATATGATAGGGAAGATATACAAAACCTTGCAGAGAGCATATCCATCTGACAATCTGTTAGAAAAAAATATATAAACTATTGGAAACGAAAAGAACTGATGTTGTCACAAAATGGAGGGAATGTTGGAACATAACTAACGAAGTTACAGTTAACAAATAAGTATGCTTAATCCAGCATAAACTAATGCATAGAATGTATTATACAAGAGACACAAATCACACATTCTACAGCACAACAGCAGAGTCGTGTCTTAAGTGTAAAACTAATAATGACTCAATAATTCATGCTTCTGGGAATGTCATGAAGTCCAAAAGTTATGGGTGGACCTAGAAAGTTATCTTTCAGAAGTATTCCAATGTAAACTCACATGTAATCCGTCTGTCTGCATATTTCAAGACATGTCATATGGGGGTGTCGTGAGATACCAATGGGCTGGACAATTCTCTTCTCATCACTCATCTTAAAAACGTATTGTAAATACTAGGAAATGAATCTGCCATCATTAACACGATGAAAAAAAAAGACTGATTTATTATTGAGATATTGAAATAGCATGAGTGAATGGGAAAAACTCATTTGTACAATTTAAGGCCAGGTGGCAAACAATGATGCAGCACAAGGGATGGGCACAGGAGATGTAGTTGTTGTTTGTGGATGTCTGAGAGTTATTGTTCCTATGTGTATGTTTATACGCCTTTCCTTCCAGTTCTCTGCTGCCTGTGACTGGAACGAATTGCAAAAATCGTTGAAGTTGGATACTTTTATCTCCCTCAACAACTTTAAAAATCTGCTATCTGAGCAGCTAACCGATCGCTGAAGCTGTACATAGTCCATCGGTAAATAGCCCACCCAATTTACCTACCTCATCCCCATATTGTTTTTATTTATTTACTTTTCTGTTCTTTTGCACACCAGTATATCTACCTGCACATGACCATCTGATCATTTATCACTCCAGTTTTAATCTGCTAAATTGTAATTATTTGCCTACCTCCTCATGCCTTTTGCACACAATGTATATAGACTTTTTTTTACATTTATTTTTCTACTGTGTTATTGACTTGTTTATTGTTTACTCCATGTGTAACTCTGTGTTGTTGTCTGTTGACACTCCTTTGCTTTATCTTGGCCAGGTCTCAGTTGTAAATGAGAACTTGTTCTCAACTAGCCTACCTGGTTAAATAAAAGTGAAAAAAAAAAAATATATATATATATATATCTGGTGTGGGAAAAAATAAATATATAATAAACAAGGTGTCTCTTTCAAACTAGACATTTACAAACATAACACTAAGCAAATCGACACTGTGTTTGACTGAATCTCTCATTTAAGTTTGACGTTAAAATGCCTATTTACTTACCATCTGACTACACAATCCACTGTCTTATCAGCCCAGACAGGGAAGATGTAAACTTGATCTCCACTATAAAAAGCATCGAGACATGATCTCACATTTCTCTTAGACAAACATTTTGTTTTCAACAGCAGAGATTTGTGCGGAGATAAAAACAAAACACAGCTAATTTACAGTCTTTCCAGCTTTAGGTTGAAGTGATTGTGTTACTGTAGCTGTGTTGTTGGCTAGCTCCTCTGAACAACAGTGTCCAGACGAGTGAACACATTTTCTATGCCAGGGGATATTGTGCCTCATTAGCTCATTGTTAAGGATGTATCCAAATAAATGTCACGAGAAAACAGCTTCAACAAATGCAATAGCAGCTACTTTGCTGTTTTATCTGGCTGCTTTTTTGACGTGACTGTAAATTAGCCGTAGTTGACTAGCTAGCAAGCAGGGATAAAAACGTAGCCAGCCAGCATGGCAATGGAACATTTATAACGAACGACTGGGTTGCGTCTATAGACACAGAACAAAAAGACTGAACAACTGGGTCGCGTCTCTAGCAACCCTAGATTTGTGTCGGCACTATATCTTGTGGAAGGATGAAATAGTAAGAGTAAATTAATCAAAATAAAGTTATTAATGAAAATATGTCAATCATTATTTGAATATGCCTTCGAAGCCGATGTTTGGAGGATATATTGGCACGGATTGCCAACATAATAATAATATAACAATGCCAATCCTCCAAACACTGCCTTCTCGGGCATTATCACTTAACTAGAAAACTGCTTAGCAATATACCTCTCCGAAGTCTGAACCATGCATTTTGATATGTTTTCTCTGGTGTACTTGACATTTAAAATGTTTCTACCAAATTCTATTTCATGCATTAATTTATTTTCCCCCCTCCTAAACAATTTTTGCTTGAAAACTTGGTTTTCACGAGTAGGACGAGTAACAGTAGGAAATTAGAATTACACTTGTCTGAAGCATTCTCCATCACTTAAATGTGTGAACATAAATGTGCCACAAGAGGCAAATGCAAGCAGAAGGGGTCTCGCAGAAAGGCTATGTCTTTGAAAAGAAAATAATCATTGGGAATAAATGAACATAGGTTGCTGCCTGGGGCAACGTAACTTCAAATCACAGCCTGGGTGCACTTTCAACCAAATCTTTACAAAAAATGACGTGTTTCAAAAATGACGGATTAAGTCAAACTATGATTGACTATAGCTATAAACAACACGATTGTAAATGCAAGATCACCCTTGTGTTTTTGTCTGTCAATGTCTGTGACCACCTAGATTGATGTTTCTCATAAACATATTCATTCATTTATTGAGTTGTATATATTGAGTTGTACAGATAGCAACACTCCTGAAAATAGACAAAACATTATTTGGTGTGTTTTAGAGGAATATAGTTGGGTTTATATTATTTTAAATTATTTTCTCACCCTAGCTAGCGTTGACATAAATTGTTCCTGACAGGTTGTGAGAAATCTCTCTGTATGAGTAAACAGGGTAGTGATTCCGTCTGATAGTTTGTCTAACAGTTTCTATGGTTGGTTCATGTTGAAACAAGGACTGAGCCTTTGATTCATTGACTTCAGTTATATTTCAGTTATTTCTCTGTCAAACTACACAACTCTGCTTAAATTCACTTTTACTTCACAGCTTTTAGCTTAAAGGTACAGTGCTGTTAAAAACCTGTTTTTCCCATTTTTCTTTCACACTATAAGGTTGGAATAATATCGTGAAATTGGGATATTGGTGATAATGCCCTTCTAGTGTAAGAGCTGTTTGAAAAGAGCCTGTTTTGGTGGAATAGAGTTTTGCCCTGCCTGGTGACATCACCAATTAAGAAAGAAAGTTCCAAACGGATCTGCTAGTTTTCAGTTTCTCCACTCAGACCACTCCCAGACAGTCCTAGCAGCATTCTTGCTTTAGAGATTGTTCTTTGCTAAAAATATATCTTTGTTTCTATTCGACCATTTTAATTCAAAACAATCACAGTAGGGTACGTAATTGTTACCCAGAAATGATTTGATACTGAGATAAAAACAGGTGCACTGGACCCACTGCCCTCCATTTCTCCATGTCACACCAGTAGAACATTAGCATGGTCAGGGTTGATTGTAGTAGTGAGTGAGTGAATATTTGGAGCAGACAGACCGATAGACAGACACTTTGCCCTGCAGTAGAGGTCTACATAGTAGGTCGCAAGGACACTCCCACTGAAAGGGAGCACTAATTCAATTTTCAAGCCCCGACAGTTTTTGTTTATAATGAACCATTTAAATCAAGGACATCAGCGAGGCCAAGGGGCTATTTGTGGTTTGATAATATAAACCAAATCATTTCCCCATGAATTTTTATAACGCCTCTGGCTTAGGTGTGATAATAAGAAAGAAATATGCAAAGTACCATATTGCGGTTGATTGTGACAGGGTACCCACTTGCACATGTCCGTAGTGTGAGAACAGAATGTGGGTTAACAAGTCATTCAGAGTTAGATTCTGGTTTTAAAACTTGAGAGCTTTTGAGATTGTCTTAGATTTAAAGTCCACCGTGATGAACATCCAATCACCCGAGCATGTCTGCCTTTAAGCTTTTACATAAATCAAAGAACACTTCATATTTATATATATATATATATATATATATATATATATATATATATATATATATATATATATATATATATATATATATATATATATATATATGGAGAGTGCTGTCATGTGACATTTCTAGTCTTGTAGAAGTTTAAACTACTGGGCTGGTGTGGTCATTGAGCCTTGGGTCCTCTGTCCTGGAGTTGGAACTTTGATTGTGCCTGTTGCTGACTGATTGCCTGTTACGTATAGCTCAATTGTAGGGTTGAGGGTCAACTGTTTCAGTTGTCATCATCACACACGTGTAGCTGCATCACGTTAAGAAGGCTTGATATTCACAGGCTTCAATCTGAGTTCATCTGAGGGGGTTTGGGTAGGACCTTTGTACCATAGGACTTCCTTCATGTACTCTTAGAAAAAAGGTGCCTTTTAGAACCTAAAAGGGTTATTCCTGCTGACCCAATAGGAGAACCTTTTACATAATCCTTTTTTGGTTCCATGTAGAACTCTTTTGGGTTCCATGTAGAACACCTTTCACAGAGGGTTCTACATGGAACCCAAAATGGTTCTACCTGGAACCCATAAGGGTTCTCCTATGGGGACAGCCGAATGACCCTTTTGGAACCCTTTTTTCTAAGAGTGTGGCGTCATATTAGTTGCGGTTCGAATATGAGAAGTACATTTTAAAATGGAAATCAAACACGTACTAAACAATACTAGGATTTGTTAGAGGATAGATGAAAAAGCTATCAAGAAAGGCAGTATAATTTGTCTGCTTTCATCATCAACTAGACGTTAGAATAATGCGATAATGTACGTGAAAGTAAATTGTCATCAGGAAGAGGTGGAAGACATTTTGACAACAAATCCTATATGAAGTTTGTTTCATGTTGAGTTGACATCTTTCCCCACCTCTAGACCTAGTGGGTGTTGTTGCAATGCTGGAGGAACTGGATTGACAATGTTTCTGATTAAAACATCCTCGTATAAGCTGACGTCAAAGGGATGCTACATCTCAGAGAAATGATACTGAACAAAACATATAAACGTGACAATTTCAACAATTTCAAGGAGTTACAGTTCATATCAGGAAATCAGTCAATTGAAATAAATAAATTATGCCCTAATCTATGGATTTCACATGACTGGGCATGGGCGCAGCCATGGGTGGGCCTGGGAGGTCAAAGGCCCACCCACTTGGGAGCCAGACTCAGCCAATCAGAATTAGCCCAAAAAAGGGCTTTATTACAGACAGAAATACTCCTCAGTTTCATCAGCTGTCCTAGTGGCTGGTCTCAGGCAATCCTGCAGGTGAAGAAGCCGGATGTGGAGGTCCTGGGCTGGCGTGGTTACACTTGGTCTGCGGTTGTGAGGCCGGTTGGACGTACTGCCAAATTCTCTAAAACGATGTTGGAGGTGGCTAATGGTATAGAAATGAACAAATTCTCTGGCAACAGCTCTGGTGGACATTCCTGCAGTCAGCATGCCAATTGCATGTTCCCTCAAAACTTGAGACATCGGTGGTATTGTGTTATGTGACAAAACTGCACATTTTAGAGTGGCCTTTTATTGTGCCCAGCACAAGCTGCACCTGTGCAATGATCATGCTGTTTAATCAGCTTCTCGATACGCCACACCTGTCAGGTGGAAGGATTATCTTGGAAAAGGAGCAATAGTTTTACTAACAGGAATGTAAACAAACTTGTGCACAACAATTTTTTGAGAAATAAGCTTTTTGTGCATATGGAACATTTCTGGGATCTTTTATTTCAGCTCATGAAACATGGGACCAACACTTTACTTGTTGATTTAATATTTTTGTTCAGTAATACATTTCCTTCAAAAGTTTTTGTAATGCTGTGGGCATTCCTATTTGGGAAGTAGCTACATTAACAATTTGGTGAGAGACAAATTCTTAAGTGAGGTACTTTTAAATTTGAGGTAAATCGAGGTAAAGCGACAGAACATAATGGCAAAAATGAAGGCAGCAAATAAGATTGATCTGAAACTGATACCGGAACCATTTTAAATATTGTACAGCTGGGTTGATACATGTATTCTACTATTTTCTGTATAAGCTACCAGGAGTAACTACTGTAGTAGTGACGTCTTGTGTGAATACTGTAGATTGTAAAAACTGGAGTGTGAAAACCACAAACGTCAAGGGATTACAGTAATGTATTACAATTGTCAAACATTCACAAGCATACAAATCATTTTGAGGGATTTAAATCATTTTCGTGACAGCTACTTACCTTGTATTACATACATGACAAATTAGCCTGGATTCTGGCAGAGTTTTCTGGACAATGCCTGCCCACACTGTCATGTTACCATGGGGACAATGGTGACATAACCAGTTGTAGTTTTTTCTCCTAGCACTACACAGTTGACCTGTGCTGCTCTCAGCTATGGTTTTCCTCTTAGCACTATACACCTGACCTGTGCTGCTCTCAGCTAGGGTTTTCCCCCTAGAACTACACACCTGACCTGTGCTGCTCTCAGCTCGGGTTTTCCCCCTAGAATGACACACCTGACCTGTGCTGCTCTCAGCTAGGGTTTTCCCCCTAGAATGACACACCTGACCTGTGCTGCTCTCAGCTAGGGTTTTCCCCCTAGCACTACACACCTGACCTGTGCTGCTCTCAGCTAGGGTTTTCCCCTAGCACTACACACCTGACCTGTGCTGCTCTCAGCTAGGGTTTTCCCCCTAGCACTACACACCTGACCTGTGCTGCTCTCAGCTAGGGTTTTCCCCCTAGAACTACACACCTGACTTGTGCTGCTCTCAGCTAGGGTTTTCCCCCTAGCACTACACACCTGACCTGTGCTGCTCTCAGCTAGGGTTTTCCCCTAGCACTACACACCTGACCTGTGCTGCTCTCAGCTAGGGTTTTCCCCCTAGCACTACACACCTGACCTGTGCTGCTCTCAGCTAGGGTTTTCCCCTAGCACTACACACCTGACCTGTGCTGCTCTCAGCTAGGGTTTTCCCCTAGCACTACACACCTGACCTGTGCTGCTCTCAGCTAGGGTTTTCCCTAGGGTTTTAGCACTACACACCTGATCTGTGCTGCTCTCAGCTAGGGTTTTCCCCTAGCACTACACACCTGACCTGTGCTGCTCTCAGCTAGGGTTTTCCCCCTAGAACTACACACCTGACCTGTGCTGCTCTCAGCTAGGGTTTTCCCCCTAGAACTACACACCTGACCTGTGCTGCTCTCAGCTAGGGTTTTCCCCCTAGAACTACACACCTGACCTGTGCTGCTCTCAGCTAGGGTTTTCCCCTAGAACTACACACCTGACCTGTGCTGCTCTCAGCTAGGGTTTTCCCCTAGCACTACACACCTGACCTGTGCTGCTCTCAGCTAGGGGTTTCCCCTGAGCACTACACACCTGACCTGTGCTGCTCTCAGCTAGGGTTTTCCCCTAGCACTACACACCTGACCTGTGCTGCTCTCAGCTAGGGTTTTCCCCTAGCACTACACACCTGACCTGTGCTGCTCTCAGCTAGGGTTTTCCCCCTAGCACTACACACCTGACCTGTGCTGCTCTCAGCTAGGGTTTTCCCCCTAGAACTACACACCTGACCTGTGCTGCTCTCAGCTAGGGGTTTCCCCCGAGCACTACACACCTGACCTGTGCTACTCTCAGCTAGGGTTTTCCCCCGAGCACTACACACCTGACCTGTGCTGCTCTCAGCTAGGGTTTTCCCCCTAGAAATACACACCTGACCTCTGCTGCTCTCAGCTAGGGTTTTCCCCTAGAACTACACACCTGACCTGTGCTGCTCTCAGCTAGGGTTTTCCCCCTAGCACTACACACCTGACCTGTGCTGCTCTCAGCTAGGGTTTTCCCCCTAGAACTACACACCTGACCTGTGCTGCTCTCAGCTAGGGTTTTCCCCCGAGCACTACACACCTGACCTGTGCTGCTCTCAGCTAGGGGTTTCCCCCTAGAACTACACACCTGACCTGTGCTGCTCTCAGCTAGGGTTTTCCCCTAGAACTACACACCTGACCTGTGCTGCTCTCAGCTAGGGGTTTTCCCCTAGAACTACACAGCTGACCTGTGCTGCTCTCAGCTAGGGGTTTTCCCCCTAGAACTACACACCTGACCTGTGCTGCTCTCAGCTAGGGGTTTTCCCCCTAGAACTACACAGCTGACCTGTGCTGCTCTCAGCTAGGGTTTTCCCCCTAGAACTACACAGCTGACCTGTGCTGCTCTCAGCTAGGGGTTTTCCCCCTAGAACTACACACCTGACCTGTGCTGCTCTCAGCTAGGGGTTTTCCCCCTAGAACTACACACCTGACCTGTGCTGCTCTCAGCTAGGGTTTTCCCCCTAGAACTACACAGCTGATTCAAATAACCAACTCATCATCAAGCTTTGATTATTTGAGTCATGTGTGTAGTGCTAGGGCAAAAACCAAAACGTACACCCAGGGGGGGGCCCCAGGACTGGGTTTGGAAAACCAAGATGTACAGTACACTCTGCAATTCTGAACAAATACGTAACTTCAACTCACTATAAACTATAGCGTCAAAACAAACTTATTCCTGTAACAGGTATCATGACGTTCCAGTAACCCAGAATGTGTACTAATTTGTCCGGTTGACATTTACGTATTATTCAGAAATGGAAGGATTATGTATTCCACATTTAAACAACTTTCCAATAAGTTATTAATCTTGGCTTATTTTTTATATATTCACTGACTGGTTGTCCCCTCTCCTGTCGTAACCACAGCAACAGCATGCCGAAGAGCATTGCTCTCATCTGCTTCCTGTCCCTGGTGATGCTCATGAGTGTCCTGGGGAACCTCCTGGTCATGACGGCTGTCTGCAAGGACCGCCAGCTCAGGTTAGTCTCTCCCTACGTCCTGCTCCCTCCCTCCGTCTGTCTGTCTGTCTGTCTGTCTGTCTGTCTGTCTGTCTGTCTGTCTGTCTGTCTGTCTGTCTGTCTGTCTGTCTGTCTCTCGTCTGTCTGTCTGTCTGTCTGTCTGTCTGTCTGTCTGTCTGTCTGTCTGTCTGTCTGTCTGTCTGTCTGTCTGTCTGGTCCTGAAGGACCGCCAGCTCAGGTTAGTCCTGCTCTCCCTACGTCCTGCTCCCTCCGTCTGTCTGTCTGTCTGTCTGTCTGTCTGTCTGTCTGTCTGCAAGGACCGCCAGCTCAGGTTAGTCTCTGCCTACGTCCTGCTCCCTCCCTCCCTCCCTCCCTCCCTCCCTCCCTCCCTCCCTCCCTCCCTCTCTCCCTCCTCCTCCCTCCCTCCGTCTCCGTCTCTCCGTCCGTCCCGTCCGTCCGTCTGTCCGTCTGTCTGTCTGTCTGTCTGTCTCTGTCTGTCTGTCTGCAAGGACCGCCAGCTCAGGTTAGTCTCTCCCTACGTCCTGCTCCCTCCGTCTGTCTGTCTGTCTGTCTGTCTGTCTGTCTGTCTGTCTGTCTGTCTGTCTGTCTGTCTGTCTGCAAGGACCGCCAGCTCAGGTTAGTCTCTCCCTACGTCCTGCTCCCTCCCTCCGTCTGTCTGTCTGTCTGTCTGTCTGCAAGGACCGCCAGCTCAGGTTAGTCTCTCCCTACGTCCTGCTCCCTCCGTCTGTCTGTCTGTCTGTCTGCAAGGACCGCCAGCTCAGGTTAGTTTCTCCCTGCGTCCTGCTCCCTCCGTCTGTCTGTCTGTCTGTCTGTCTGCAAGGACCGCCAGCTGAGGTTAGTCTCTCCCTACGTCCTGCTCCCTCCCCTCCCTCCCTCCCTCTGTCTGTCTGTCTGTCTGTCTGTCTGTCTGTCTGTCTGTCTGTCTGTCTGTCTGCAGCAGCTCAGGTTAGTACAGCTATTGCTATTCTCTGTCTCTCTTTCTTCACTAAAGCTCTCTCTCTCCCTCTGACTGTCTGTCTGTCTGTCTGTCTGAACTTTACTATCTTTCTCTTCTCTCCCTCTCCCTCTCTTTCTTCACTAGAGCTGTCTCTCTCCCTGTCTCTCTCTGTCTCTCTCTGTCTCTCTCGGAGTGTGTTTGTGAACAGAACAGTGTGCTTAACTATCTCGCTCTCCTCTCCCTCTTTCTCCTGCTGCACTAGCCAAAGCAAATAATGTTCTTTCTTGTGCTTAGCACCTTATCACCTAGTTGCACTAGACTAAATAAGTCAGCCCCAATTTGAATAATCCTGCTCTGAGAGTATTATGGAGTAATTGTTTTCTCGTTAAAAGAGAGCCTGCTACTGAGTGGTCGATTGTGATCCCAGTCCCTTGGTGGTTGAGCTATCAGCATGGCATGCAGTGACTATGGCATAACAACACACTCTGATGCTGAACTGCTGTTCAGTCTGTCTGGTAACCTGGGCAAAGTATCATCCCTCAGCACTCCTGTGCTTTGCAACTTTCACTTCAGACTAGAATGTATCTACTGCATAATTGACTGTCAGTCACCAAGCCAGTGTCAATACATGAAGAGCTGTGCGGGCAAAACACTTAAACGTGAGTCACTTTTGCTATTTCATTCTCCCTCAACGTTTTAAAGTATACATACTGTAGGTATATGTGAGCTTTTGTTATGGATGTGTTGACATGTAGAGTGAGAGAGAGTGACAGTATTACATAGGGAGACATGTAGAGTAAGAGAGAGTGACAGTATTCCATAGGGAGACATGTAGTGTTAGAGAGAGTGACAGTATTCCATAGGGAGACATGTAGAGTTAGAAAGAGTGACAGTATTCCATAGGGAGACATGTAGAGTTAGAAAGAGTGACAGTATTCCATATGGAGACATGTAGAGTTAGAGAGAGTGACATTATTTCACATTGAGACATGTAGAGTTAGAGAGAGTGACATTATTTCATATTGAGACATGTAGAGTCAGAGAATGACAGTATTCCATATTGAGACATGTAGAGTTAGAGAGTGACAGTATTCCATAGGGAGACATGTAGAGTTAGAGAGTGACAGTATTCCATAGGGAGACATGTATAGTTAGAGAGAGTGACAGTATTCCATAGGGAGACATGTAGAGTTAGAGAGTGACAGTATTCCAGAGGGAGACATGTAGAGTTAGAGAGAGTGACAGTATTCCATAGGGAGACATGTAGAGTTAGAGTGACAGTATTCCATAGGGAGACATGTAGAGTTAGTGACAGTATTCCATATTGAGACATGTAGAGTTAGAGAGAGTGACAGTATTCCATAGGGAGACATGTAGAGTTAGAGTGACAGTATTCCATAGGGAGACATGGTTCCACCATTGGGGGGCCAGAGCAGCGAACAGTTTTGACTGGGCTGAGCGGGAACTGTACTTCCTCAGTGGTAGGGAGGCGAGCAGGCCAGAGGTGGATGAACGCAGTGCCCTTGTTTGGGTGTAGGGCCTGATCAGAGTCTGGAGGTACTGAGGTGCCGTTCCCCTCACAGCTCCGTAGGCAAGCACCATGGTCTTGTAGCGGATGCGAGCTTCAACTGGAAGCCAGTGGAGAGAGCGGAGGAGCGGGGTGACGTGAGAGAACTTGGGAAGGTTGAACACCAGACGGGCTGCGGCGTTCTGGATGAGTTGTAGGGTTTAATGGCACAGGCAGGGAGCCCAGCCAACAGCGAGTTGCAGTAATCCAGACGGGAGATGACAAGTGCCTGGATTAGGACCTGCGGCGCTTCCTGTGTGAGGCAGGGTCGTACTCTGCGGATGTTGTAGAGCATGAACCTACAGGAACGGGCCACCGCCTTGATGTTAGTTGAGAACGACAGGGTGTTGTCCAGGATCACGCCAAGGTTCTTAGCGCTCTGGGAGGAGGACACAATGGAGTTGTCAACCGTGATGGCGAGATCATAGAACGGGCAGTCCTTCCCCGGGAGGAAGAGCAGCTCCGTCTTGCCGAGGTTCAGCTTGAGGTGGTGATCCGTCATCCACACTGATATGTCTGCCAGACATGCAGAGATGCGATTCGCCACCTGGTCATCAGAAGGGGGAAAGGAGAAGATTAATTGTGTGTCGTCTGCATAGCAATGATAGGAGAGACCATGTGAGGTTATGACAGAGCCAAGTGACTTTGTGTATAGCGAGAATAGGAGAGGGCCTAGAACAGAGCCCTGGGGGACACCAGTGGTGAGAGCGCGTGGTGAGGAGACAGATTCTCGCCACGCCACCTGGTAGGAGCGACCTGTCAGGTAGGACGCAATCCAAGCGTGGGCCGCGCCGGAGATGCCCAACTCAGAGAGGGTGGAGAGGAGGATCTGATGGTTCACAGTATCGAAGGCAGCCGATAGGTCTAGAAGGATGAGAGCAGAGGAGAGAGAGTTAGCTTTAGCAGTGCGGAGCGCCTCCGTGATACAGAGAAGAGCAGTCTCAGTTGAATGACTAGTCTTGAAACCTGACTGATTTGGATCAAGAAGGTCATTCTGAGAGAGATAGCGGGAGAGCTGGCCAAGGACGGCACGTTCAAGAGTTTTGGAGAGAAAAGAAAGAAGGGATACTGGTCTGTAGTTGTTGACATCGGAGGGATCGAGTGTAGGTTTTTTCAGAAGGGGTGCAACTCTCGCTCTCTTGAGGACGGAAGGGACGTAGCCAGCGGTCAGGGATGAGTTGATGAGCGAGGTGAGGTAAGGGAGAAGGTCTCCGGAAATGGTCTGGAGAAGAGAGGAGGGGATAGGGTCAAGCGGGCAGGTTGTTGGGCGGCCGGCCGTCACAAGACGCGAGATTTCATCTGGAGAGAGAGGGGAGAAAGAGATCAGAGCATAGTTTAGGGCAGGTTGAGCAGAATCAGCGGTGTTGTTTGACTTAGCAAACGAGGATCGGATGTCGTTGACCTTCTTTTCAAAATGGTTGACGAAGTCATCTGCAGAGAGGGAGGAGGGGGGGGAGGGGGAGGAGGATTCAGGAGGGAGGAGAAGGTGGCAAAGAGCTTCCTAGGGTTAGAGGCAGATGCTTGGAATTTAGAGTGGTAGAAAGTGGCTTTAGCAGCAGAGACAGAGGAGGAAAATGTAGAGAGGAGGGAGTGAAAGGATGCCAGGTCCGCAGGGAGGCGAGTTTTCCTTCATTTCCGCTCGGCTGCCCGGAGCCCTGTTCTGTGAGCTCGCAATGAGTCGTCGAGCCACGGAGCGGGAGGGAGGACCGAGCCGGCCTGGAGGATAGGGGACATAGAGAGTCAAAGGATGCAGAAAGGGAGGAGAGGAGGGTTGAGGAGGCAGAATCAGGAGATAGGTTGGAGAAGGTTTAAGCAGAGGGAAGAGATGATAGGATGGAAGAGGAGAGAGTAGCGGGGGGAGAGAGAGCGAAGGTTGGGACGGCGCGATACCATCCGAGTAGGGGCAGTGTGGGAAGTGTTGGATGAGAGCGAGAGGGAAAAGGATACAAGGTAGTGGTCGGAGACTTGGAGGGGAGTTGCAATGAGGTTAGTGGAAGAACAGCATCTAGTAAAGATGAGGTCGAGCGTATTGCCTGCCTTGTGAGTAGGGGGAAGGTGAGAGGGTGAGGTCAAAAGAGGAGAGGAGTGGAAAGAAGGAGGCAGAGAGGAATGAGTCAAAGGTAGACGTGGGGAGGTTAAAGTCGCCCAGAACTGTGAGAGGTGAGCCGTCCTCAGGAAAGGAGCTTATCAAGGCATCAAGCTCATTGATGAACTCTCCGAGGGGACCTGGAGGGCGATAAATGATAAGGATGTTAAGCTTGAAAGGGCTGGAAACTGTGACAGCATGGAATTCAAAGGAGGCGATAGACAGATGGGTAAGGGAGAAAGAGAGAATGACCACTTGGGAGAGATGAGGATCCCGGTGCCACCACCCCGCTGACCAGAAGCTCTCGGGGTGTGCGAGAACACATGGGCGGACGAAGAGAGAGCAGTAGGAGTAGCAGTGTTATCTGTGGTGATCCATGTTTCCGTCAGTGCCAAGAAGTCGAGGGACTGGAGGGAGGCATAGGCTGAGATGAACTCTGCCTTGTTGGCCGCAGATCGGCAGTTCCAGAGGCTACCGGGGACCTGGAACTCCACGTGGGTCGTGCACGCTGGGACCACCAGATTAGGGTGGCCGCGGCCACGCGGTTTGGAGCGTTTGTATGGTCTGTGCAGAGAGGAGAGAACAGGGATAGACAGACACATAGTTGACAGGCTACAGAAGAGGCTACGCTAATGCAAGGAGATTGGAATGACAAGTGGACTACACGTCTCGAATGTTCAGAAAGTTAAGCTTACGTAGCAAGAATCTTATTGACTAAAATGATTAAAATGATACAGTACTGCTGAAGTAGGCTAGCTGGCAGTGGCTGCGTTGTTGACTTTGTAGGCTAGCTGGCAGTGGCTGCGTTGTTGACACTACACTAATCAAGTCGTTCCGTTGAGTGTAATAGTTTCTACAGTGCTGCTATTCGGGGGCTAGCTGGCTAGCTAGCAGTGTTGATTACGTTACGTTGCGTTAAAAGAACGACAATAGCTGGCTAGCTAACCTAGAAAATCGCTCTAGACTACACAATTATCTTTGATACAAAGACGGCTATGTAGCTAGCTATGTAGCTAGCTACGATCAAACAAATCAAACCGTTGTGCTGTAATGAAATGAAATGAAAATGTGATACTACCTGTGGAGCGAAGCGGAATGCGACCGGGTTGTTGAGTGCAGAAGTTCTATTCGGTAGACGTTGGCTAGCTGTTGGCTAGCTAGCAGTGTCTCCTACGTTAAGGACGACAAATAGCTGGCAAACTAACCTCGGTAAATTAAGATAATCACTCTAAGACTACACACTCTAAACTACACAATTATCTTGGATACGAAGACAGCAAAGACAACTATGTAGCTAGCTAACACTACACTAATCAAGTCGTTCAGTTGAGTGTAATAGTTTCTACAGTGCTGCTATTCGGTAGACGGTGGACGTTTGCTAGCTGGCTAGCTGCTGGGCAGATAGCAGTGTAGACTACGTTAGGACGACGAAATACGATAATTACGCAGTTATCTTTGATAAAAAGACGGCTATGTAGCTAGCTAAGAAGAAATTGCTAAGATTAGACAAATCAAACCGTTGTACTAGAGAGTTAGAGAGAGTGACAGTATTCCATATTGAGACATGTAGAGTTAGAGAGTGACAGTATTTCATATTGAGACATGTAGAATTAGAGAGTGACAGTATTCCATATTGAGACATGTAGAGTTAGAGAGAGTGACAGTATTCCGTATTGAGACATGTAGAGTAAGAGAGTGACAGTATTCCATATTGAGACATGTAGAGTTAGAGAGAGTGACAGTATTCCGTATTGAGACATGTAGAGTTAGAGAGTGACAGTATTTCATATTGAGACATGTAGAGTTAGAGAGTGACAGTATTCCATAGGGAGACATGTATAGTTAGTGACAGTATTCCATATTGAGACATGTAGAGTTAGAGAGTGACAGTATTCCATAGGGAGACATGTAGAGTTAGAAAGAGTGACAGTATTCCATAGGGAGACATGTAGAGTTAGAGAGAGTGACAGTATTCCATAGGGAGACATGTAGAGTTCGAGAGAGTGACAGTATTCCATAGGGAGACATGTAGAGTTTGAGAGAGTGACAGTATTCCATAGGGAGACATGTAGAGTTAGAGAGAGTGACATTATTTCATATTGAGACATGTAGAGTTAGTGACAGTATTCCATAGGGTGACATGTAGAGTTAGAGAGACTGACAGTATTCCATAGGGTGACATGTAGAGTTAGAGAGACTGACAGTATTCCATAGGGAGACATGTAGAGTTAGAGAGAGTGACAGTATTCCATATTGAGACATGTAGAGTTAGTGACAGTATTCCATATTGAGACATGTAGAGTTAGAGAGAGTGACAGTATTCCATAGGGAGACATGTAGAGTTAGAAAGAGTGACAGTATTCCATAGGGAGACATGTAGAGTTAGAGAGTGTGACAGTATTCCTTAGGGAGACATGTAGAGTTAGAGAGTGACAGTATTCCATAGGGAGACATGTAGAGTTAGAGAGAGTGACAGTATTCCGTATTGAGACATGTAGATTTAGAGAGTGACAGTATTTCATATTGAGACATGTAGAATTAGAGAGTGACAGTATTCCATATTGAGACATGTAGAGTTAGAGAGAGTGACAGTATTCCATAGGGAGACATGTAGAGTTAGAGAGTGACAGTATTCCATAGTGAGACATGTAGAGTTAGAGAGTGACAGTATTCCGTATTGAGACATGTAGAGTTAGAGAGTGACAGTATTTCATATTGAGACATGTAGAGTTAGAGAGTGACAGTATTCCATAGGGAGACATGTAGAGTTAGTGACAGTATTCCATATTGAGACATGTAGAGTTAGAGAGTGACAGTATTCCATAGGGAGACATGTAGAGTTAGAGAGAGTGACAGTATTCCATATTGAGACATGTAGAGTTAGTGACAGTATTCCATATTGAGACATGTAGAGTTAGAGAGAGTGACAGTATTCCATAGGGAGACATGTAGAGTTAGAAAGAGTGACAGTATTCCATAGGGAGACATGTAGAGTTAGAGAGAGTGACAGTATTCCATAGGGAGACATGTAGAGTTCGAGAGAGTGACAGTATTCCATAGGGAGACATGTAGAGTTTGAGAGAGTGACAGTATTCCATAGGGAGACATGTAGAGTTAGAGAGAGTGACATTATTTCATATTGAGACATGTAGAGTTAGTGACAGTATTCCATAGGGTGACATGTAGAGTTAGAGAGACTGACATTATTCCATATTGAGACATGTAGGTGACATGTAGAGTTAGAGAGAGTGACAGTATTCCATATTGAGACATGTAGAGTTAGTGACAGTATTCCATATTGAGACATGTAGAGTTAGAGAGTGACAGTATTCCATAGGGAGACATGTAGAGTTAGAAAGAGTGACAGTATTCCATAGGGAGACATGTAGAGTTAGAGAGTGTGACAGTATTCCTTAGGGAGACATGTAGAGTTAGAGAGTGACAGTATTCCATAGGGAGACATGTAGAGTTAGAGAGAGTGACAGTATTCCGTATTGAGACATGTAGATTTAGAGAGTGACATTATTTCATATTGAGACATGTAGAATTAGAGAGTGACAGTATTCCATATTGAGACATGTAGAGTTAGAGAGAGTGACAGTATTCCATAGGGTGACATGTAGAGTTAGAGAGAGTGACAGTATTCCGTATTGAGACATGTAGATTTAGAGAGTGACAGTATTTCATATTGAGACATGTAGAATTAGAGAGTGACAGTATTCCATATTGAGACATGTAGAGTTAGAGAGTGACAGTATTCCGTATTGAGACATGTAGAGTTAGAGAGTGACAGTATTTCATATTGAGACATGTAGAGTTAGAGAGTGACAGTATTCCATAGGGAGACATGTAGAGTTAGAGAGTGACAGTATTCCATATGGAGACATGTAGAGTTAGAGAGAGTGACAGTATTCCATAGGGAGACATGTAGAGTTAGAGAGTGACAGTATTTCATATTGAGACATGTATAGTTAGAGAGAGTGACTGTATTCCATAGGGAGACATGTAGATTTAGAGAGAGTGACAGTATTCCTTAGGGAGACATGTAGAGTTCGAGAGTGACAGTATTCTATAGGGAGACATGTAGAGTTAGAGAGTGACAGAATTTCATATTGAGACATGTATAGTTAGAGAGTGACAGTATTCCATAGGACATGTAGAGTTAGAGAGTGACAGTATTTCATATTGAGACATGTATAGTTAGAGAGAGTGACTGTATTCCATATGGAGACATGTAGAGTTAGAGAGAGTGACAGTATTCCATAGGGAGACATGTCGAGTTGGAAATAGTGACATTATTTCAGCCTCAGATTTTAAGTAACTTTGACAATTAATGTTTCGCCCAGACACGCATGCACACACAACACATACACACACACACACACACACACACACACACACACACACACACACACACACACACACACACACACACACACACACACACACACACACACACACACACACACACACACACACACACACACACACACACACACACACACACACACACACTCAGGAATTGACAGCACCGGGTAATGTTATCCTCAAATCTCCATTCATTAACATGCTCAGCCCCCAAAAGATCTCACATCTGTTCTGTTGATATGATCTCTGATAATGAAATACTTCATTACCACACACTTCACACACATCAAACCCCAGTTTGCCATTACACTGCCGACCAAGACTTCCCAGCAGCTCAGAATAACAGTGACGTGAAGCAGTACCTCCAACACTATACCCTGGGGAATTCATCATTTCCCTTTCAATAGCACACCTGTTACAGCCATCTGTAAAATGAGAGTTGTCATAAGACAGCTCCGCCATAATTGAAGACATTGTGCAGCTGGAGGCAGAGCCACAGAGCCACAGAGCCACAGAGCCAGGCCTATATTTGGACAACCTCTGTGACTTGCTTTGATTAGCAAACTGGAAAACTGGAACCTTATTGACATTGACACATTGAATTGCCTCATCATGCCACACTATCAATCTAAACCTGTTTTTGTCTCTCTCTCTCTCTCTCTCTCTCTCTCTCTCTCTCTCTCTCACCTCATCCTTATCCAGTCACTGATTCAACACACATTTTGCCTAATTAATTTTTTAAAAGCATCTAATCAACAATGTGATTTTTTTAAAATTAACTCTGCAACTTGTCCAACTATTTCCTTTTTTTACAACTGCTAACAGTTTAAATCCAAAACATTGACAGCAGACACATATTGACAAAGCTGTTATAATCTGAAGTACTTAATAGGGCCGCGAGATGTATTGTGATAGATTGCATAAAATCCTTGAAAGATACCAACATTCTGGTAGTTTACTGGTAAACCTTCAACGTTTCCAGTAATATACCTTCCCTTTGACAAGATGATATGGCTTTTTATGTTTAAAAATTCAGATGTATTTACTTCCTTTGCATCAATGCAAACATGATCTTCCATTCATTCGACAGTCCATCCAGTTTTGAGTCAAAGCCAGTGGATGTTTTATATGTTCTGCTCAACATGAAAGCATGTTGTTAACAGACAGCTGTTAAACAACTTTTATTGCATGTTTTCGTCAAATGACAACGTGATTTGATTCAACAGCCGTTAGCTGTTCTCAGTCAGTTATTTTTAGCTGAGCGGGCTCTGAGTGGTGTCCTCACCCAAAGTTGTATTAGTCATTAATGGCCCGTGGCTCTGGTCTATATCAAATAGACTGAGAGGGGGGACGCCGCCACACCAGAGGATCACCCGGTGGCTCTACATCAATGATTCTTTCATTCTCGTTCTATAATTCTCTCCTCCTCTCGCTCTCTCTCTCTCTGATTTTTCAGCTCTCTGTTTGAACTCCTCCCTCCCGGTCCAACACTCTAACCACTTCTCACCTCCCATTTCATATATTTCAGACTCCCTGACTCTCCTATAAAATCTCTCTCTGTCTTTATACTTATCCTACAGACTCTGACAGTTATCAAAATATTTTGCAAGGTACAATTTAAAGTGTTTACAGTGAATGCTTATACAGTACTGTTCCATTAGCTAAATGTGTTGTCAGGGTAACATGTCCTATCAAAAATGGTTGTTTTTATTTTTTTTTACCTTTATTTAACCAGACTCAGAGAACATGCCTATAAAATGGCCTGGGTTGTTTAACTGCCTGTTCAGGGGCAGACCAACATGATTTATACCTTGGTTGGGGTTTGAACTCAGTACAGACGGTTACTGACATGCCTCTAACCACTAGTTGTTGCTGCCGCCCCACTTCAGTACAGACTCTGACATGCCTATAAAATGGTTGTTGTTTAGTACATACTTCAGTACAGACTCTGACATGCCTATAAAATGGTTGTTGTTTAGTACATACTTCAGTACAGACTCTGACATGCCTATAAAATGGTTGTTGTTTAGTACATACTTCAGTACAGACTCTGACATGCCTATAAAATGGTTGTTGTTTAGTACATACTTCAGTACAGACTCTGACATGCCTATAAAATGGTTGTTGTTTAGTACATACTTCAGTACAGACTCTGACATGCCTATAAAATGGTTGTTGTTTAGTACATACTTCAGTACAGACTCTGACATGCCTATAAAATGGTTGTTGTTTAGTACATACTTCAGTACAGACTCTGACATGCCTATAAAATGGTATGTTTATGTGCATTTAGTCGACAGTTTGCTCTCTTCAGTGTGTTCTGAATGATTGAATATTTTTTTCACAGTATGCCTCTAACATACTGTCGCCATCGGATGAAAACCTTATCTTCAAAACAGAAACTTTTCAGGAAATTAGATTAAAAGGCCACATTTTTCCATTAATGAACATACAATTCCAAAACGTCAAAAGCTACAGTATTTTGAGTAAACATTTTTGGTCCTATAGTCATGAAATGTTCCGAGTACATTGAGGGGTTACGGCTTTCATATAGCCTACGTCTGTATTTTTGGCAAAGTGGAGTTAGGTTTTCATCCAACAGCGACGATACATTCTACCACATGATACACCTATGATTCAAGTGAACAATGGCAATCATATTTAGATATATAGTCAATAAGATACTTCTCATTCCACTTCTCCCCCAGAAAAATCAAGACCAATTACTTCATAGTATCGCTGGCCTTTGCAGACCTGATGGTGTCGGTGCTGGTGATGCCGTTTGGTGCCATCGAGCTGATCCACCAGAACTGGATTTATGGAGAAACCTTCTGCCTGGTCCGAACATCTCTAGATGTTCTGTTGACAACAGCCTCCATATTACACCTGTGTTGCATAGCCTTGGACAGGTAAGCACCACTGCTGAACACCTGGCTTGGAAAGATACTTCCAGTCAACATTTAGTCAGTAGATATAGTATTTCATACTAACACTATCAACCTATCAACACATTTTAACATGCTATTTAATGAACTGATTTATGATGGCACTTCCTGTAATTGACTTTACCAAGATGCCGAGGGCTACTGTATGAGACCAGCTTTATGATAACATAATACATCTGCTGGGCTCACATATGAACACCCAAAGCATCAGCTCTCCCACCAGACCAGTGTGTTCTTGGTCTTGCCTTGCTGCAAAATATGAAATTGTAGTTTTATTCAATGATGTGGATGGAGAGCAAAACTTGTGCAGAGTGTGTAAGTAGCACTAGTAACTGACTGGCTACAGTGTGGAGAGACACAATGTGCCATAAATGAAATGATTTAGATGTCATTTCCTCTGTAGTGAAGACCCTTTTTAATTATCATCCTTATTGTCCACATTAAAATGATTAATGAGTCTGATGATGAAAGCGAATGGGAAATGAAGAGAGAATGCTTTTAAAGAATTACAGGAATAATATGCATTAATATATTAATCAATGCATTAATATGTGTTGTAAAAAGCTGCTGGGAAAATCCTGGTTTTGCGTAAAATGGTGGATAACATGTCAGCGTAATAGTTGCATGGTCAATCTGACGTCTGCATTGACCGTGCAGCATTTACAGTGATACAGACTTTGTAGAAGTCAGGGCATTCATACTCATTGTGCTTCAAGGAGCAGTGCAGACCTGTTGAGCAGAGCTGTTGTGAAGGAAGTTGTCAAGGAATTTGTCAAGGAAGTGAATTTGTGTTTATACAGGACATCCCGCCCCCACCTACTTTCAACCAATCAGGTCAATGCGAAGCTATACAGAGCCCTCCACATTGTTACTAAATTTGTGTGGATGCGGCGATGTGGTACAGAGCTTAATTTGGCCTCTGCATGCCTCCGGAGGCTCCACAATTGATCACACCCTCCATACGGAGCCTCTGACCACACCTCCGAATCAAGCATAAATGGGCTTTTCAGGATTCTAACCATACACAACTATAGGATGCATGACTTCCACTGCATTGCAGAGTAGCTAGTTCGTTCAAAGTGCTTTCCATGCTGAGCTAAGTATTGGTGAATTCTATCAACAGAGGGGGCCGGTTTACGGCAGCTGAGCTCTGAGTGCAGCGATAGATAGGATTGCGTCACTCCGTCCCCTGCAGTTATTATTATGACAGCAATGTTACAATAATAATGGTTCTTACTGGGGTCATAGGGCCAGACAGTAGGACGGAGAGAGAAGAGAGAAAGAAAAAGAGAGGATTTAGCCTTTTCCTCTGTCTCTCTCCCTCTCTCTTATTTTTTTTTCTCTCTCCACCTCTCTTCTTAGCCCAGGGAAGAGAAGTGTTTTAAGTTTAAACCACTGACAGCTCTTCAATTAAATTGTAGTTTAAACCACTGACAGCTCTTCATTAATGTTAGTGGAGGATCTAATTTTGCTGTTCACATATTTTTGGGAGAGCCACACCATTCCCTAGAGATATGAGTGTATATGAAATATAATTGTGTTTAAGGTGAAAATTGGATTTGTATTATTTACGAATGAATGGTGAGATGTTCCATGTATTCATTGTTTTGTTCCTCAATGCTCAGTGAAGGGAAGTACGTTTTCCTCCAGTGTGTGGATTAATAGTTGCGTGCGTCAGGCACTAGAATTTCCAGTAAGCTACGACCGCTAGCAGACAGTTATTACAATCATGAATCTTGCAGGAGGCTCATTTTTGGCTATTTCACAACCCATTTACCATTCCAAGTGTTTACAATGAGGAAGAAACATGCAACAAAAATGGTCTCTCGCCTGCCAGTCCTTTGGGCAGTCACTTCGTTAGTGCATAAAACAATTTGAGCTATGTCAATGGTGTAAAACATGGACTGCCCCGAATCCAAGTGGCTCTGTCATCTCGTATTTCCAATCTGCCCCTCAAACTTTAAATGTTCAAATTCTATTCGTCGGTGTTGTAGGAAGTGTGGTGTGTTTACTGTAGGTTGGAGTCATTGTGTTGTTCTCCAAACGGTCTTCTTGTCCTTCTTGTTGTGTTTTTTTGAATAGGAATTTCAATTAGCCACCAAATGGTTTTGGGTCTTGCAGTTGAATAGTAGATGAATGTTATCAGTTCACACATCCCTGCTCTCTGTGCTTCCCTGTATACTATTAGTCTCGCGTTTTTGCACATGCTCAGACAGCCATACTCTTTCTAGAACAGTGGCGATCGTGCATAAAGATGGCAAAATTCAGATATGATGTCATTGTTTTACCGCTATCCACTAACGGCGTGCAACATGCTTCAATGTGCCAGTAAATCAGCACAAGCTACGTTTACATTTTTTCAAATTGCCAGCTTCTTGGAGCTAGAATTGGGATCATGTATACTGTGCTAATGCTCATAATGCCAAAAGAGTAACGGAGAGCAATGTATAATACAGCAAACTTATTTGTGGTAAGTACAGTACATGGTGGCTGCCATCGTAATGCAGATGAAGAATCACAGTCATTTCCAGAGATTGGCCGTGTAACATTACTTTTTGAACATGCAAATTGTATTGTTCCTCCTAAAAACCAACATACCTTGTACTTTTTATCGATACGTCGTCTTTCTGGTACCACATATTACTGTGACAGTAAGGCCTTGACATTGGCCAAAGGAAAGAAAGAGAAAAGCTTCAGGACATAGAGCCATTCATTTGTCTCTGAGGGAATACAAACTTAAAGGATTCAAAATAGCTACAGTGAATGCTACCCTCCTATAAAAGGGTTCCAAAAGGGTTCTTCGGCTGTCCCCACAGGGGAACCCTTTTTGGTTCCAGGTAGAACCCTTTTTTTCCCCCTGAGATAGCACCTTTTTATCTTAGAGTGTAAAAAGGCTAATGTGCGTTCTTAATGGAGATGTCTTCCAGTAAATCCTGTATCTCTGTCCAGATAAATGGAAAGGCAGTACTGGTTTGCTAAGAGTGGTGTATTTACAAAGGGAAAGAATGCGCAGTGACCCTGAATGGACAATCTGTTTTTCATAGAACAGGGTTGAAATAAAGTGTTCGTAGTTAACGTTTTGGTCTCTGCTCTTACAGCACAGATGTCTGCTTTTCATTTGCCTTCAGGTTAACATCTCCATAATGTACATTTGTGCGGTGCCAGCAGAACTTGGAATTGAGTTTTACACAAGTTCCTATAATGCCCCCCCACTGGGCACAGACGTCAGTTCAACGTCTAGTTTTGATTTACATTTGGTTGAGTTGTGAATTCAATGTAAAATGTCAATTCAATGTAAATTCAACAAATCATTTCACCAAGTCATTGGATTTAGGTTAAAAGTTGGGTGAAAGAAATACTAAATGCCTTTACGTTCATGACTTT
This sequence comes from Oncorhynchus keta, assembly GCF_023373465.1. NCBI lineage: Eukaryota > Metazoa > Chordata > Actinopteri > Salmoniformes > Salmonidae > Oncorhynchus > Oncorhynchus keta. The sequence continues at coordinate 27,433,691 of NC_068450.1, forward strand.
TTGCAAATCCAGTCAGTTAATTCAACATCATCACATAGATTTGGGGGGTTGAAATGATGTCTAAATAATGTTGATTCAACCAGTTTTTGTCCAGCGGGCCTTTTCCAGCGTAAGACCAGAAGGAACATTTCAAATGAACGATGGATTGTTAAAACTCTTAAATCCGATTTACTAACAGCAGAATTCTGGATCACATGGAATTGAAGTTGAAGTACCTGGTTTGTTGATCCATCTGTTTTCCATTGAGGCTCTGTTGTAAGTCCTTTAAGTAGCTATTGGTGGCCAAAGTTAGCGTAATAAGCCAGGTGAACAGATGTAGAAAGTTGGCCTGGTGTCAACAAACCACACGGCTGCTGTGCTTCTGGCCTTCTGACAGACAGGCTTGGTTTTGGCTCGGTGAGACAAGAAGTGGCACAGTGCACGTACACAACCATGCTCCATCTAACCTAGACTCACAAACATGTTATTAATGAAGTCATGCTGTTTCAGAGCCATAATACACTCATTACTCAAGCAATACAGGGCAGGCTCACAAGATATCCTCGTCTTCTGAAAACCTGAGTACAAAACTGATGGAAGATGCCTCTCTGGACTTGGTAAACTGGCCTGGCACTATTTTCTTTCTAATGTGTCAGCTTTGTGCAGCAGTCCGACCGATCAGGTGCTCTCCTTATTTATTGATGTTGTTAACAGTTGGTGGCTCCAGTTCAGTTGACCTAAAATGAAATATGAAATGCCCTCACTAACATCTCTCTGAGTCATGAAGGGTGACAGCGAGAGTAAGCATAGTAGTGCCCTGAAGACATGGTGGGCTGTGGTGCTGTGGCATAGTGATACAGACTGCAATGGGCTGCAGTGGGCTGTGGTACAGTGATACAGACTGCAATGGGCTGCAATGGGCTGTGGTACAGTGATACAGGGTGCAATGGGCTGTGGTACAGTGATACAGGGTGCAATGGGCTGTGGTACAGTGATACAGGGTGCAATGGGCTGTGGTACAGTGATACAGACTGCAATGGGCTGTGGTACAGTGATACAGACGGCAATGGGCTGTGGTACAGTGATACAGGGTGCAATGGGCTGTGGTACAGTTATACAGGGTGCAATGGGCTGTGGTACAGTTATACAGGGTGCAATGGGCTGTGGTATAGTGATACAGACTGCAATGGGCTGTGGTACAGTGATACAGACAGAAATGGGCTGTGGTACAGTGATACAGGGTGCAATGGGCTGTGGTACAGTTATACAGACGACAATGGGGTGTGGTACAGTGATACAGGGTGCAATGGGCTGTGGTACAGTGATACAGGGTGCAATGGGCTGTGGTACAGTTATACAGACGACAATGGGCTGTGGTACAGTGATACAGACGACAATGGGCTGTGGTACAGTGATACAGACGGCAACGGGCTGTGGTACAGTGATACAGGGTGCAATGGGCTGTGGTACAGTTATACAGACGACAATGGGCTGTGGTACAGTGATACAGACGGCAATGGGCTGTGGTACAGTGATACAGGGTGCAATGGGCTGTGGTACAGTTATACAGACGACAATGGGGTGTGGTACAGTGATACAGGGTGCAATGGGCTGTGGTACAGTGATACAGGATGCAATGGGCCGCAATGGGCTGAAATAGGCTGTGGTACAGTGATACAGGATGCAATGGGCTGTGGTACAGTGATACAGGATGCAATGGGCTGTGGTACAGTGATACAGGATGCAATGGGCTGTGGTACAGTGATACAGACGGCAATGGGCTGTGGTACAGTGATACAGGATGCAATGGGCTGTGGTACAGTGATACAGGATGCAATGGGCTGTGGTACAGTGATACAGACGGCAATGGGCTGTGGTACAGTGATACAGGGTGCAATGGGCTGTGGTACAGTGATACAGGGTGCAATGGGCTGCAATGGGCTGCAATGGGCTGCAATAGGCTGTGGTACAGTGATACAGGATGCAATGGCCTGCAATGGGCTGCAATAGGCTGTGGTATAGTGATACAGGACGCAATGGCCTGCAATGGGCTGCAATGGGCTGCAATAGGCTGTGGTACAGTGATACAGGATGCAATGGGCTGTGGTACAGTGATACAGGGTGCAATGGGCTGTGGTACAGTGATACAGGGTGCAATGGGCTGTGGTACAGTGATACAGGGTGCAATGGGCTGTGGTACAGTGATACAGGGTGCAATGGGCTGTGGTACAGTGATACAGGATGCAATGGGCTGCAATGGGCTGCAATAGGCTGTGGTACAGTGATACAGGGTGCAATGGGCTGTGGTACAGTGATACAGGGTGCAATGGGCTGTGGTACAGTGATACAGGATGCAATGGGCTGCAATGGGCTGCAATAGGCTGTGGTACAGTGATACAGGGTGCAATGGGCTGTGGTACAGTGATACAGGGTGCAATGGGCTGTGGTACAGTGATACAGGGTGCAATGGGCTGTGGTACAGTGATACAGGCTGCAATGGGCTGCAATGGGCTGCAATAGGCTGTGGTACAGTGATACAGGGTGCAATGGGCTGTGGTACAGTGATACAGGGTGCAATGGGCTGTGGTACAGTGATACAGGCTGCAATGGGCTGCAATGGGCTGCAATAGGCTGTGGTACAGTGATACAGGATGCAATGGGCTGTGGTACAGTGATACAGGGTGCAATGGGCTGTGGTACAGTGATACAGGGTGCAATGGGCTGTGGTACAGTGATACAGGATGCAATGGGCTACAATGGGCTGCAATGGGCTGCAATAGGCTGTGGTACAGTGATACAGGCTGCAATGGGCTGCAATAATGCTGTGGTACAGTGATACAGACTGCAATGGGCTGCAATGGGCTGCAATAGGCTGTGGTACAGTGATACAGGCTGCAATGGGCTGTGGTACAGTGATACAGACTGCAATTGGCAGTGGGACAGTGATACAGGCTGCAATGGGCTGCAATGGGCTGCAATAGGATGTGGTACAGTGATACAGGCTGCAATGGGCTGCAATGGGCTGCAATAGGCTGTGGTACAGTGATACAGGCTGCAATGGGCTGTGGTACAGTGATACAGACTGCAATGGGCTGCAATGGGCTGCAATAGGCTGTGGTACAGTGATACAGGCTGCAATGGGCTGCAATGGGCTGCAATGGGCTGTGGTACAGTGATACAGACTGCAATGGGCTGCAATGGGTGGCAATAGGCTGTGGTACAGTGATACAGGCTGCAATGGGCTACAGTGGGTGGCAATAGGCTGTGGTACAGTGATACAGGCTGCAATGGGCTACAGTGGGCTGTGGTACAGTGATACAGGCTGCAATGGGCTACAGTAGGCAGCCCCAGTCTTTCCATGAAAAATCACAGTGTGATGAACCCATTCCAGGAATGTAACACCGAGGCCAGGGGAAAGCGACTACATTGGGGATGTCCTCTCTGGAAGAGAGCGAAAGTAGTCTTCTCCCTTTGACAACGACCATAGGAGTTGGCAAGACAGAACAGATCTGAGACCAGGCTATGCAGAAAGGGAGAGGTTTACCACTTTATAACCATTGTGTATCAAAGCTGACATGACAACCTGGGGACCAATAGCCACCACCGGTCAGCCATCGCCGTGATCCTGTTGACTATTCATGTGATGTTTCAGCTAATCCCCATCCATTGTGGAGGATTGCCTGTGTCATTTTACACAGTGAAATGGTGTCGGCGTACGCAAGAAATGATCGATATCAAGGTTTTTTTGTTTAGTGGAATAGGAATTAATTGAACTGTCAAACGTCAACGATCAGTTAAATACCACTCAGAAAGCAATCCCGTCGACAATGAGAGCTTCGACCTGGTTGCTGTGTGTTCACGTTGCCATAGTAACCTGAAGTCCCTGAAAGAGGAAGAGCAAGTCAAGTGAGGCCTCTGGGACATTAACCTCTCAAGCTCCACAGACAGAGGGTTCAGCCAAGTCAAGTAGCAATTTGTGACTGAAGCCATTTCAGGGATTTTTTTGCCCGTTGTAAAGAATTTAATGATCATGAAAAGTACACTCTAATATCACTTTCCCAGAAAAGAGGTAGAGATGTTTGATGTTGAAAATGTCCAAGATTAAGCAAATCTCTCAGCTACGCTCTGAACATGATAAGCACAGCTTTAAAAAGATCTCAGATAGCAACATCAAACCCTTTGAGATCACAAATATACCTTTTTATCTGTGTTTCTCACAAGGATCATGTGGTTTTAACAAGGTGTCAATTTCAGGTGCAAGATACACTTGTTGACCCGGATTTTGTCCACTGAATGAAAAGCTTGCATTAAATATAATCATATCTATTTCCGATATGGAATCTTCCTTAGAAGTGAACCCTCTTCTTCTCTAGGTACTATGCCATCTGCTGCCAGCCGCTGGTCTACAGGAAGAAGATGACATCACTGAGAGTGGCTCTAATGTTAGGAGGATGCTGGGTAATCCCCACCTTTATATCCTTTCTACCCATTATGCAAGGATGGAACAGTATTGGAATAGACCATTTGGTGAGTTAAAACTATTTTCTGTTTTTATGTGTGTATACACTGCAAATATTTGACAAACCATGCAGTAAAACAAGGTCAAATTAAATGTGTTGTTTTGACTGTGATACCTATAGTAACTAATTCCATATGATGTCAAGGACACCTTCACACAACCAAAAGGGTTTTAGTGAAGATCTGTTCCATGCGCTTTAGGGCACATGCTACCTGTTTCAGAGGATCACCTCCCAGCAGACTGAGATTGAATCTGTGTCTAGGATATGATACTGAAGCAGTAAAGCCCACCTCCCACTGCTGCTCATTGAAAACAATGGCTGAAGCAGTAAAGCCCACCTCCCACTGCTGCTCATATGAAAACAATGGCTGAAGCAGTAAAGCCCACCTCCCACTGCTGCTCATATGAAAACAATGGCTGAAGCAGTAAAGCCCACCTCCCACTGCTGCTCATATGAAAACAATGGTTGAAGCAGTAAAGCCCACCTCCCACTGCTGCTCATATGAAAACAATGGCTGAAGCAGTAAAGCCCACCTCCCACTGCTGCTCATATGAAAACAATGGCTGAAGCAGTAAAGCCCACCTCCCACTGCTGCTCATATGAAAACAATGGCTGAAGCAGTAAAGCCCACCTCTCACTGCTGCTCATATGAAAACAATGGCTGAAGCAGTAAAGCCCACCTCCCACTGCTGCTCATATGAAAACAATGGTTGAAGCAGTAAAGTCCACCTCTCACTGCTGCTCATATGAAAACAATGGCTGAAGCAGTAAAGCCCACCTCTCACTGCTGCTCATATGAAAACAATGGCTGAAGCAGTAAAGTCCACCTCTCACTGCTGCTCATATGAAAACAATGGCTGAAGCAGTAAAGCCCACCTCCCACTGCTGCTCATATGAAAACAATGGCTGAAGCAGTAAAGCCCACCTCTCACTGGTGCTCATATGAAAACAATGGCTGAAGCAGTAAAGTCCACCTCTCACTGCTGCTCATATGAAAACAATGGCTGAAGCAGTAAAGCCCACCTCCCACTGCTGCTCATATGAAAACAATGGTTGAAGCAGTAAAGCCCACCTCCCACTGCTGCTCATATGAAAACAATGTTTGAAGCAGTAAAGCCCACCTCCCACTGCTGCTCATATGAAAACAATGGTTGAAGCAGTAAAGCCCACCTCCCACTGCTGCTCATTGAAAACAATGGCTGAAGCAGTAAAGCCCACCTCCCACTGCTGCTCATATGAAAACAATGGCTGAAGCAGTAAAGCCCACCTCCCACTGCTGCTCATTGAAAACAATGGCTGAAGCAGTAAAGCCCACCTCCCACTGCTGCTCATATGAAAACAATGGCTGAAGCAGTAAAGCCCACCTCCCACTGCTGCTCATTGAAAACAATGGTTGAAGCAGTAAAGCCCACCTCCCACTGCTGCTCATATGAAAACAATGGCTGAAGCAGTAAAGCCCACCTCCCACTGCTGCTCATATGAAAACAATGGCTGAAGCAGTAAAGCCCACCTCCCACTGCTGCTCATATGAAAACAATGGCTGAAGCAGTAAAGCCCACCTCTCACTGCTGCTCATATGAAAACAATGGCTGAAGCAGTAAAGCCCACCTCCCACTGCTGCTCATATGAAAACAATGGTTGAAGCAGTAAAGTCCACCTCTCACTGCTGCTCATATGAAAACAATGGCTGAAGCAGTAAAGCCCACCTCTCACTGCTGCTCATATGAAAACAATGGCTGAAGCAGTAAAGTCCACCTCTCACTGCTGCTCATATGAAAACAATGGCTGAAGCAGTAAAGCCCAACCTCCCACTGCTGCTCATATGAAAACAATGGCTGAAGCAGTAAAGTCCACCTCTCACTGCTGCTCATATGAAAACAATGGCTGAAGCAGTAAAGCCCACCTCCCACTGCTGCTCATATGAAAACAATGGTTGAAGCAGTAAAGCCCACCTCCCACTGCTGCTCATATGAAAACAATGGCTGAAGCAGTAAAGCCCACCTCCCACTGCTGCTCATATGAAAACAATGGCTGAAGCAGTAAAGCCCACCTCCCACTGCTGCTCATATGAAAACAATGGCTGAAGCAGTAAAGCCCACCTCTCACTGCTGCTCATATGAAAACAATGGCTGAAGCAGTAAAGCCCACCTCCCACTGCTGCTCATATGAAAACAATGGTTGAAGCAGTAAAGTCCACCTCTCACTGCTGCTCATATGAAAACAATGGCTGAAGCAGTAAAGCCCACCTCTCACTGCTGCTCATATGAAAACAATGGCTGAAGCAGTAAAGTCCACCTCTCACTGCTGCTCATATGAAAACAATGGCTGAAGCAGTAAAGCCCACCTCCCACTGCTGCTCATATGAAAACAATGGCTGAAGCAGTAAAGCCCACCTCCCACTGCTGCTCATATGAAAACAATGTTTGAAGCAGTAAAGCCCACCTCCCACTGCTGCTCATATGAAAACAATGGTTGAAGCAGTAAAGCCCACCTCCCACTGCTGCTCATATGAAAACAATGGTTGAAGCAGTAAAGCCCACCTCCCACTGCTGCTCATATGAAAACAATGTCTGAAGCAGTAAAGCCCACCTCCCACTGCTGCTCATATGAAAACAATGGCTGAAGCAGTAAAGCCCACCTCCCACTGCTGCTCATATGAAAACAATGGCTGAAGCAGTAAAGCCCACCTCCCACTGCTGCTCATATGAAAACAATGGTTGAAACAGTAAAGCCCACCTCCCACTGCTGCTCATATGAAAACAATGGTTGAAGCAGTAAAGCCCACCTCCCACTGCTGCTCATATGAAAACAATGGCTGAAGAAGTAAAGCCCACCTCCCACTGCTGCTCATATGAAAACAATGGCTGAAGCAGTAAAGCCCACCTCCCACTGCTGCTCATATGAAAACAATGGCTGAAGCAGTAAAGCCCACCTCCCACTGCTGCTCATATGAAAACAATGGCTGAAGCAGGAAAGCCCACCTCCCACTGCTGCTCATATGAAAACAATGGCTGAAGCAGTAAAGCCCACCTCCCACTGCTGCTCATATGAAAACAATGGTTGAAGCAGTAAAGCCCACCTCCCACTGCTGCTCATATGAAAACAATGGTTGAAGCAGTAAAGCCCACCTCCCACTGCTGCTCATATGAAAACAATGGTTGAAGCAGTAAAGCCCACCTCCCACTGCTGCTCATATGAAAACAATGGCTGAAGCTGTAAAACCCACCTCCCACTGCTGCTCATATGAAAACAATGGCTGAAGCTGTAAAACCCACCTCCCACTGCTGCTCATATGAAAACAATGGCTGAAGCAGTAAAGCCCACCTCCCACTGCTGCTCATATGAAAACAATGGCTGAAGCAGTAAAGCCCACCTCCCACTGCTGCTCATATGAAAACAATGGCTGAAGCAGTAAAGCCCACCTCCCACTGCTGCTCATATGAAAACAATGGCTGAAGCAGTAAAGCCCACCTCCCACTGCTGCTCATATGAAAACAATGGTTGAAGCAGTAAAGCCCACCTCCCACTGCTGCTCATATGAAAACAATGGTTGAAGCAGTAAAGCCCACCTCCCACTGCTGCTCATATGAAAACAATGGTTGAAGCAGTAAAGCCCACCTCCCACTGCTGCTCATATGAAAACAATGGCTGAAGCTGTAAAACCCACCTCCCACTGCTGCTCATATGAAAACAATGGCTGAAGCAGTAAAGCCCACCTCCCACTGCTGCTCATATGAAAACAATGGCTGAAGCAGTAAAGCCCACCTCCCACTGCTGCTCATATGAAAACAATGGCTGAAGCAGTAAAGCCCACCTCCTGCTACTGCTCATATGAAAACAATGGTTGAAGCAGTAAAGCCCACCTCCTGCTACTGCTCATATGAAAACAATGGCTGGAAGTGAAAGCTCAATGAAAGGCATTGGAGGACTGATACTGTGTGATGATTATGCTCAAATGAAACAACAGGGAGTCTGAATCGAAATGGCAGAGACCCAATTGTAATGTACCAACCCAAAACAAATGGACAGGGGGAGAGGGTGATGTAATGAAAAGTATTGGTCGAGATGGGGTAACCCTGTCTATGTCTATCATAATCGTGAACTAGGGAATGGGATGAATATATTTAAAAACAGAACAACACAGACCTTGAAAAACTGGTTTTGTTAGATTTGTTTAAATGGAGGACATCTCTTTCTAATAATACTGTTCAGGTATGAACTGTGATTTGACTCCCGAAGGTAGGAGGTTATGTCATAAAGTTTAGTTTAATGATCATATTATTTGGTCCGTTGTTGAGTATTTACATCAGGGATTGGCAACCTACCCCATTTTGAAGGCCCTCGGGTCACCCCCCAAATAATTAGTCGCTGCACCAACTGTAACATCTGCTAATGTTTGTGCGACCAATAAACTTTGATTCACGTTTTTTAATACAGTACGTCTCTGATCTTGTCAATATCAAAGGATTTTATTTCATCATAATAGTACATTACAGTATATCATACTTTATATGTTTCTACTATACAGACATACATTTTCATTATGTAGTTCTCAAAATATGTAGTAGATAAACCAATATGCCTCTAAAATTTGTTGGCTTTAAATGACGAGCAGATTATAAAGGCTTTATATAGCGTTCAGACAGAACATAAATGTGTTACAAATGATCTGTAACCATATGACATGCTTTATATAGCGTTCAGACAGAACATACATGTGTTACAAATGATCTGTAACCATATGACATGCTTTATATAGCGTTCAGACAGAACATACATGTGTTACAAATGATCTGTAACCATATGACATGCTTTATATAGCGTTCAGACAGAACATACATGTGTTACAAATGATCTGTAACCATATGACATGCTTTATATAGCGTTCAGACAGAACATACATGTGTTACAAATGATCTGTAACCATATGACATGCTTTATATAGCGTTCAGACAGAACATACATGTGTTACAAATGATCTGTAACCATATGACATGCTTTATATAGCGTTCAGACAGAACATACATGTGTTACAAATGATCTGTAACCATATGACATGCTTTATAAAGGATAGATTTTCCATATTCACAACATTACTTAAACCACATCAGGGGGTGACTTTTGAAGTCTGTTTAGTGTAGTTGCCGTTAAATTCAGTGCACATGCCCTCAATGTTGTTTGATTAGAGGTTTTTCTGTAGCACAGTAAGAGGACATGTGGTGATTGTGTATTCCATATACAAGGATTTGAATTTGATATAGACTTGGTCTTTTACCAAATATGGCTATCTTCTGTATACTGTAAAATACATTTTGATATGTTTAGTGCTAGAGAAAATGTGCATGTTTTCTAAAGGTCTCTCTTGATCAAAACATCTGCCCCCATCGCTGTGAACATCTCAAGGAGCTTTAGCTTGGCTTCCTCATCTCATATTAATCTTGTCCATCCATGACAAACCGATAGTGTTTCGATTATATATATATTTTTAATTGCTATAAATCAATCTCTGAATGTACAATAGGGATGAAACGATTGTCCCCTGATGCACTACGATGTAAGTATTGCAGGCATGCGCTGTCACGTTTCTCTCCTTGTTCGGGCGGTGTTCGGCGGTCGACGTCACCGGTCTTCTAGCCCTCGCCGATCCATTTTTCATTTTCCATTTGTTTTGTCTTGTTTTCCCACACACCTGGTTTTCATTCCCTCGTTACGTGTTGTGTATTTAACCCTCTGTTCCCCCCATGTCTTTGTGTGGTATTGTTTGTTGTAAGTGCTTGTGCACATTGTTGTCTGGTGGGCGTCGGGTTTTGTACCCATTCTTTATTATTCTGGATGCCGGTGGTTATATATATGTATAGTAAACTGCTCCGGTTATTACCCAGTTTTGCTCTCCTGCGTCTGACTTCTCTGCCACCAGATACACACCGCTTACATGCGCTCTGTTAGTTGTTGTGATGTATGGTTGAGGCTGGAGGTGAATGGTAGGAGGGACATTCCAGCTTCAAGTGGTTTCAGATTTCAAATCCTACTTCACACAGGCACAAAACATATGTATATTTCGATCTACGGTGTCCACAGATCGATTTATAAGCGAAATAGTTGGTTAGAACCAGTACCAGAACCACGCAGATCCCCTAAACAGGGGACTTTACATCTAAGAGATTGTTAACAAAAAAGAAGAGAATTATTTCAAAGTAATGCGAGCGTTGCATTGTAAAAGGCAGTTACTTAATATGAACATGTATTGCAATGTGAAATATGTATTTCCAGATGAAACACTGATTTATCTTGGTGAAGAAGTGATTTTATATGATTTTGTGTTGTACTTTTACGCTGCTGCTACTCTGTTTATTATCTATGCATAGTCACTTTACCCCTACCTACACATACATATTACCTCAATTACTTCGACCAACCGTACCCCTGCACATTGACTCTGTACTGTAACCCCGTGTATATAGCCTTAGTTATTGTTATTTTATTGTGCAACTCATTTTAAAATTGTTATTTAGTAAATATTTGTTTATGCTAAGAGTACTTCAACCAAATGTACCACATAGTTGTGAACATGTACCCCATAGTTGTGAACATGTACCACATAGTTGTGAACATGTCCCACATAGTTGTGAACATGTCCCACATGGTTGTGAACATGTACCCCATAGTTGTCAACATGTACCACATAAGTGTGAACATGTACTACATAGTTGTGAACATGTACCACATGGTCGTGAACATGTACCACATAAGTGTGAACATGTACTACATAGTTGTGAACATGTACCATACAGTTGTGAACATGTACCATACAGTTGTGAACATGTACCACACAGTTGTAAGCATGTACCACATAGTTGTGAACATGTATCATGCCATTGTGAACATGTCCACATAGTTGTGAACATGTAGCACATGGTTGTGAACATGTACCACATAATTGTGAACATGTACCACATAGTTGTGAACATGTATCATGCCGTTGTGAACATGTCCCACATAGTTGTGAACATGTAGCACATAGTTGTGAACATATAGTTGTGAACATGCACCATACAGTTGTAAGCATGTACCACACAGTTGTAAGCATGTACCACACAGTTGTAAACATGTACCACATAGTTGTGAACATGTGCCACGCAGTTGTGAACATGTACCACACAGTTGTGAACATTGCACCAAAGTGATAAAAAAAACTGTAGCATGCAATAATGTAGCCTAAATCAAGTGTATTGATTTGCTCTTGACTCAAGTAGTAGTCTTAAATGCTCTATTCACCATCGAGCTGAGGGCGTGTCCTGTTTTATCTGTCTTCACGTAACTTAGCCTCATTCAATATAATCAATCAATCGTTCATTCATGTCATACGAGTCATTCATGCCTTTGAAAGAGGGACTCAGCTAAATGACGTTGCCACGAGCAGCACCGCAGATATTGAGATGAGTGAGATACAAGACTTCGCTCTCACACAGTCACACACAGTATCTGCGCATGTGCACGAGCCAGGGAACCAAAACAGCAGAGGAGTTGAGCCTCACGCTTCAACGCTCTTAGTTGTTGTGAAAATTGACCCACTATGATGTTCACTTTCTGCATCTACGTCATATCGCTGAGTATTCCTTCAAATACAAACAAGCATTTTATTTTGAAATGAAATAACAAAGGGAGCCTTGAATAATTAAACAATAAATAAAGAATGAGCTTTTCTGCCAAACACCTATTTGAATAATCGTTCAAAAGCTTGGTGATTTGAATACATGTTTGATTAGTAAAACATTTGGATCAGTTATTGGTCTACTTTTGATAGTTTACAAGATCCAACAAGGTACATTAGCAGGGCAGTCATACGCTGTGCATACTGTATATATGCAGTGCGTATACCTATCAATCGTAGACTAGTGTAATTTATTTTCTCCAGAGTAGAGACAGGTATGACCTGAGGTGGCCAGAGATTCTGGCAGGGTGCCGGTGGAGGACAGTGATTAATGATCTGTTTCAAAGCCCTCATCTTCCCCACTCTGGACCTAGTCGCTACTTTCAGGAAATAGCATTGATGGAAGTTTGGTTTCGCACCATTCATCATTGCTCTCCTAGATACGTTTAAGGGTTTAGAAAATCTACTTGATGAACAGGAGCCTACAGGACTCCATTGTAAATGGTAGAAAACCCTGACAAGCTCAGTCCTCTTACCATAGACATAATTAATTTACAACATTTTTCACTGAACTGTATTGATCTGATTCATATAAACTTGCCATGTCATATACTTATGCTCTGAATGATTACTGTTCTGTGTCCGTGAAACTAATGTTTCATGAACTGACACATTAACCATGTGTTTTTTCTTCTTCTGTGGTGTGTGTGTGTGTGTGTGTGTGTGTGTGTGTGTGTGTGTGTGTGTGTGTGTGTGTGTGTGTGCGTGTGCGTGTGCGTGTGTGTGTGTGTGTGTCTCTGTGGTGGTGGTGGTGTTACCACATCTCAACCCCTTGGTAGATAGAGGAACGGAGGTTCAGCGGTGACGCAGTCAATGCGACGGCGTGTGTCTTCATGGTCAACAAGCCCTACGCTCTGACGTGTTCCGTGGTGGCCTTCTACATCCCACTGGGGTTGATGGTGCTGGCCTACCAGCGCATCTATGTGACTGCACGGGAGCACGCACGCCAAATCAGTATGCTGCAACGGGCGGGGGCCGCCTCGGCAGACAGCGCCGACCACCAGCGCAACCACCGCATGCGTACAGAGACCAAGGCGGCCAAGACTCTGTGCATCATCATGGGCTGTTTCTGCCTGTGCTGGGCCCCTTTTTTTATCACCAACGTGGTGGACCCCTTTATAAACTACACAGTGCCGGGCCAGCTGTGGGCAGCATGCCTGTGGCTGGGCTACATTAACTCCATGCTTAATCCCATTCTCTATGCCTTCCTGAACAAGTCCTTCCGCCGTGCCTTCCTCATCATCCTCTGCTGTGGCAGAAAGCGTTACAGCGCCAGGCGGCCATCCATACTGGGGCCGGGGCCCCCCTGCTCGGCCACACAGATCAACGGCTCCACCCATGTGCTCAAGTAAGTGTCTACTTCCTCCTCACCTACCTGAGAGCCCTTCACTAACTCTCTACAGCCCACAGACACTCTTCAGATGGTGTTGGCGGCAGCTTGAGATTTTATTATTAATATATTGAATGGGTTCTTAGGCAGGGGAGACATGGATCAAGTCCATGTGGATGAACTGTAGCCTACATGACCACCATGCAGCTGCCTTAACATTCCCACCATGTTCCTGGATCTGAGGACTGATGAGACATATTAGTTTACACAGATGACCATCTACAAAAGACTGTTTGCTTTGCTGTGAGACTTTGTGAGCTAGAGACTTGCAGTAGTACATCATCTTATTACATTTCAGCCACCCACCCAACTGTCCAATTTTAGAATTCTCAGACTATAATGGAATAAAAACGGTATTGCTCTGTCCACTCAATGCATAATTAATTTATCCCCTTGGCTGTTCTGTATGTTACATGGCTATTATAGGGTCACTAGAGGTTAGACCTGATGTATGTTACATGGCTATTATAGGGTCACTAGAGGTTAGACCTGATGTATGTTACATGGCTATTATAGGGTCACTAGAGGAGAGACCTGATGTATGTTACATGGCTATTATAGGGTCACTAGAGGCTGGACCTGATGTATGTTACATGGCTATTATAGGGTCACTAGAGGAGAGACCTGATGTATGTTACATGGCTATTATAGGGTCACTAGAGGAGAGACCTGATGTATGTTACATGGCTATTATAGGGTCACTAGAGGTTAGACCTGATGTATGTTACATGGCTATTATAGGGTCACTAGAGGTTAGACCTGATGTATGTTACATGGCTATTATAGGGTCACTAGAGGTTAGACCTGATGTATGTTACATGGCTATTATAGGGTCACTAGAGGTTAGACCTGATGTATGTTACATGGCTATTATAGGGTCACTAGAGGTTAGACCTGATGTATGTTACATGGCTATTATAGGGTCACTAGAGGTTAGACCTGATGTATGTTACATGGCTATTATAGGGTCACTAGAGGAGAGACCTGATGTATGTTACATGGCTATTATAGGGTCACTAGAGGTTGGACCTGATGTACGTTACATGGCTATTATAGGGTCACTAGAGGGTGGACCTGATGTACGCTACATGGCTATTATAGGGTTACTAGAGGTTAGACCTGATGTATGTTACATGGCTATTATAGGGTCACTAGAGGAGAGACCTGATGTATGTTACATGGCTATTATAGGGTCACTAGAGGAGAGACCTGATGTATGTTACATGGCTATTATAGGGTCACTAGAGGTTAGACCTGATGTATGTTACATGGCTATTATAGGGTCACTAGAGGTTAGACCTGATGTATGTTACATGGCTATTATAGGGTCACTAGAGGTTAGACCTGATGTATGTTACATGGCTATTATAGGGTCACTAGAGGAGAGACCTGATGTATGTTACATGGCTATTATAGGGTCACTAGAGGTTAGACCTGATGTATGTTACATGGCTATTATAGGGTCACTAGAGGAGAGACCTGATGTATGTTACATGGCTATTATAGGGTCACTAGAGGTTAGACCTGATGTATGTTACATGGCTATTATAGGGTCACTAGAGGTTAGACCTGATGTATGTTACATGGCTATTATAGGGTCACTAGAGGTTAGACCTGATGTATGTTACATGGCTATTATAGGGTCACTAGAGGTTAGACCTGATGTATGTTACATGGCTATTATAGGGTCACTAGAGGAGAGACCTGATGTATGTTACATGGCTATTATAGGGTCACTAGAGGTTAGACCTGATGTATGTTACATGGCTATTATAGGGTCACTAGAGGTTAGACCTGATGTATGTTACATGGCTATTATAGGGTCACTAGAGGTTAGACCTGATGTATGTTACATGGCTATTATAGGGTCACTAGAGGAGAGACCTGATGTATGTTACATGGCTATTATAGGGTCACTAGAGGCTGGACCTGATGTATGTTACATGGCTATTATAGGGTCACTAGAGGAGAGACCTGATGTATGTTACATGGCTATTATAGGGTCACTAGAGGAGAGACCTGATGTATGTTACATGGCTATTATAGGGTCACTAGAGGCTGGACCTGATGTATGTTACATGGCTATTATAGGGTCACTAGAGGTTAGACCTGATGTATGTTACATGGCTATTATAGGGTCACTAGAGGCTGGACCTGATGTATGTTACATGGCTATTATAGGGTCACTAGAGGTTAGACCTGATGTATGTTACATGGCTATTATAGGGTCACTAGAGGCTGGACCTGATGTATGTTACATGGCTATTATAGGGTCACTAGAGGAGAGACCTGATGTATGTTACATGGCTATTATAGGGTCACTAGAGGAGAGACCTGATGTATGTTACATGGCTATTATAGGGTCACTAGAGGAGAGACCTGATGTATGTTACATGGCTATTATAGGGTCACTAGAGGATAGACCTGATGTATGTTACATGGCTATTATAGGGTCACTAGAGGAGAGACCTGATGTATGTTACATGGCTATTATAGGGTCACTAGAGGCTGGACCTGATGTATGTTACATGGCTATTATAGGGTCACTAGACATTGGACCTGATGTACGCTACATGGCTATTATAGGGTCACTAGAGGAGAGACCTGATGTATGTTACATGGCTATTATAGGGTCACTAGAGGTTAGACCTGATGTATGTTACATGGCTATTATAGGGTCACTAGAGGTTAGACTTGATGTATGTTACATGGCTATTATAGGGTCACTAGAGGTTAGACCTGATGTATGTTACATGGCTATTATAGGGTCACTAGAGGTTAGACCTGATGTATGTTACATGGCTATTATAGGGTCACTAGAGGTTAGACCTGATGTATGTTACATGGCTATTATAGGGTCACTAGAGGTTAGACTTGATGTATGTTACATGGCTATTATAGGGTCACTAGAGGTTAGACCTGATGTATGTTACATGGCTATTATAGGGTCACTAGAGGTTAGACCTGATGTATGTTACATGGCTATTATAGGGTCACTAGAGGAGAGACCTGATGTATGTTACATGGCTATTATAGGGTCACTAGAGGTTAGACCTGATGTATGTTACATGGCTATTATAGGGTCACTAGAGGTTAGACTTGATGTATGTTACATGGCTATTATAGGGTCACTAGAGGAGAGACCTGATGTATGTTACATGGCTATTATAGGGTCACTAGACATTGGACCTGATGTATGTTACATGGCTATTATAGGGTCACTAGAGGTTAGACCTGATGTATGTTACATGGCTATTATAGGGTCACTAGAGGTTAGACCTGATGTATGTTACATGGCTATTATAGGGTCACTAGAGGAGAGACCTGATGTATGCTACATGGCTATTATAGGGTCACTAGAGGAGAGACCTGATGTATGTTACATGGCTATTATAGGGTCACTAGAGGTTAGACCTGATGTATGTTACATGGCTATTATAGGGTCACTAGAGGTTAGACTTGATGTATGTTACATGGCTATTATAGGGTCACTAGAGGAGAGACCTGATGTATGTTACATGGCTATTATAGGGTCACTAGAGGAGAGACCTGATGTATGTTACATGGCTATTATAGGGTCACTAGAGGTTAGACCTGATGTATGTTACATGGCTATTATAGGGTCACTAGAGGTTAGACTTGATGTATGTTACATGGCTATTATAGGGTCACTAGAGGAGAGACCTGATGTATGTTACATGGCTATTATAGGGTCACTAGACATTGGACCTGATGTACGCTACATGGCTATTATAGGGTCACTAGAGGAGAGACCTGATGTATGTTACATGGCTATTATAGGGTCACTAGAGGCTGGACCTGATGTATGTTACATGGCTATTATAGGGTCACTAGACATTGGACCTGATGTACGCTACATGGCTATTATAGGGTCACTAGACATTGGACCTGATGTACAGTACCAGTCAAAAAGTTTGGACACACCTACTCATTCAAAGGTTTATCTTTATTTGTATAATTTTCTACATTGTTGAATAATAGTGAAGACAGCACAACTATAAAATAACACATATGGAATCAGGTAGTAACAACAAAATATATATATATAATAAATATATAAATATATTAAATATATAAATATATAATATATAAATATATTTATATTATATTTGAGGCTCTTCAAAGTAGCCACCCGTTGCCTCGATGACAGTTTTAGCACACTCTTGGCATTCTCTCAACCAGCTTCAACTGGAATGCTTTTCCAACATTCTTGAAGGAGTTCCCACATATGCTGAGCACTTGTTGGCTGCTTTTCTTTCACTTTTCTTTCACTCTGTGGTTCAACTCATCCCAAACCATCTCAATTGGGTTGGGTTGAGGTCGGGTGATTGTTGAGGCCAGGTCATCTGATGCAGCACTCCATCATTCTCCTTCTTTGTCAAATAGCCGTTACACAACCTGGGAGGTATTTTGTCCCATTGTCCAGTTGAAAAACAAATGATAGTCCCACTAAGCGCAAACCAGATGGGATGTAAGTATCACCACCAAGCACCCCCACACCATCACACCTCCTCCTCCATGCTTCACTGTGGGAACAACACATGCAGAGGTCATACATTCACCTACTCAGAGTCTCACAAAGACACAGCGGTTGGAACCAAAAATCTCAAATTTGGACTCATCAGACCAAAAGAGATTTCCACCGGTTTAATGTCCATTGCTCGTGTTTCTTTTTCTTATCGGTGTCCTTCAGTAGTGATTTCTTTGCAGCAATTCGACCATTAAGGCCTGATTCATGCAGTCTCCTCTGAACAGTTGATGTTGAGATGTGTCTGTTTAGAACTCTGTGAAAAATTTATTTGGGCTGCAATTTCTGAGGCTGGTAACTTTAATGAACTTGTCCTTTGCAGCAGATGTAACTCTGGTTCTTCCTTTCCTGTGGTGGTCCCCATGAAAGACAGTTTCTTCACAGCGCTTGATGGTTTTTGCAAC
This sequence comes from Oncorhynchus keta, assembly GCF_023373465.1. Classification (NCBI taxonomy): domain Eukaryota; kingdom Metazoa; phylum Chordata; class Actinopteri; order Salmoniformes; family Salmonidae; genus Oncorhynchus; species Oncorhynchus keta. The sequence goes on from NC_068450.1 coordinate 27,452,244, forward strand.
TGCACTTGAGGAAACTTTCAAAGTTCTGGAACTTCAAACTGGCTTCTGTATACCACCCCTACCATGTCACAACACAACTGATTGGCTCAAATGCATTAAGAAGGAAAAACATTCCACAAATTCTATGAGGAGGGGGGTGGGGTGGTATTAGCCAATACAAACGCACTGAATAACAGATTCTCTACATGGAACAACAGATAGGTGTAAGGTTCTGTATTTATTTTCTTAGTCAACCTTGTGTTCTGTTTTGTTGTGTTCTTGAATGTAGCCCTGTCTCTGTGTGTTCTTGAACATAGCACTGTCTTTCATTTTTGTTCATTGATTTCACCTGTGTTAGTAACTCACCTGGTCTCAGCTCCTTATTTAGTTCAGTTCATTCTGTTTGTGCCTTTGTGAGGTATTGTTCATTTTGACTCTACTAAGCCTTTTCCTAGCTCGTTTGTCAGAACCAGTTATAGCCTTCAGTCCTAGTTTTGATTCACCTGCCTGTTTGCCTACCTGTGTATGACCATTGCCTGCCTGTGACCACGATTCCTACCTTCTGTGAAGGCAAAATAAACACCTGCCTATCCCTACTCCTCCGATGCCAGGTATCGTAACCCATAGCCCTCCTTCATTTATATTCATGCCTGGAAAATATGATGGTTCACCTGGGAAATGTCAGGGATTTCTGATGCAATGCAGCAAATACATTGAGCACAACCCCACTAACTTTGCCGCCGACAAGAGCAGGGTGGATTTTGTTGCGTCTCAACTCACAGGCAAAGCCCTGGATTGGGCCACCGCCATTTGGACTGCCAACAGCACAGTACTCAGATCTGTCACCCATTTCCACACCCCCTTCAAAGAGGTATTCAATCACTCTCCTTCCGGTCGTCCTATTGGAGACCTCTTAGAACTATAACAAGGATGCAATTCAGCTGCCCGAAGAGCTCTATCACCCAGGAACGCGACACCTTCTCTTTCCGTGATCCCTTCCTAGTCTTTCAGAGCCCATGTAGTTGGGCCATGCACCTCTCCCATGTATCGAACGTCAAAGGCGGATCCAAGAAGGGCTCTGCCTATACTGTGGAGAGAAAGATCATCTTCTCAGCCATTGCCCTGTTCGTCCCCAACGGAGAGTTGAGAAGGGTCCCTCCGCTGCCATGCAGGTAGGCGTGTCCTTATTTCTAAATATCTTCCAGAATAAATTGTCCATCCCAGCATTGATAACCGTGAAGGGGGTTACTAAGTACATAGAGGGCTTGATAGATTGAGGAGCAGCAGGTAATAATATCGATCACCAGCTAGTACAAGAGCTTGACATTGATCTACCACATGTCACCCCTCCCTTAAGGATTAACACCCTGGACGGGCAGCCATTGGGCACGGCTTCATTACACACCTGATACAGAGCGTCACTCTCCAGATTGGAGTCTTCCACACCGAAAGCGTTCAACTAATGGAACTCTCATCCACCAAACAGACACCCCTGACTTTGTCGTCATAACCCTGCCATCTCGTGGTGACAAGGTGAATGACAATCCTGGTCTTCTACCTGGAAGTTGTCCCATCCTTCCCTGCAGAGCCACCACCATTGAGGACTCTGCTGCTGCAGTGCCACTCACCATACCATCTGAATACGCCCAGTACAGCAATGACTTCAGCAAAATCAAGGTCACCACTCTGCCACCACATCGCCCAGGAGACTGTGCCAGTGACTGACTCCCTGGAGTGTTCCCACTGAAGGGCCGTGTTGACCCCCTATTTATCCCAGAAAATTAGGCAATGGAGACCTACAGTACTACAGTGACCTATCACCTACAGTGATGAAACACTCAAATGGTTTCAGTCGTCCTTCTTCCCGGCTGTGTCCAGCTTCTTCTTCGTTGGAAAAAAGGATGGTGGTCTCCGTCCATGTATTGATTACCATTCCCTAAATTATGTCACAATCAAGAACCGTTTCCCTCTTCCTCTGATCCCAGCGACTCTTGAACAAGTGGGCCGCACTAACCTCTATACAAAACTCGACCTGCGAAGTGCATATGACCTTGTCCCTATACGTGAAGGCGGCGAATGGAAGACGGCCTTTATCACTGCAAGAGGGCACAACAAATACCTGGTTATGCCCTACGGCCTTACTAACGCCCCTGCCGTCTTCCAATCCTTTATGAATGAGGTTTTCCAGGATATGATCAACCGCTTTCTCATCGTCTACATTGATGACATCCTGATTTACTTCCACTCCCTGAAGGAACACATACAGCATGTGCAGGTTCTTCAACGGGTCCTTGACCATAACATTTTATGTTGAGACTGAAAAGACCAGCTCCATGTAACCTCGGTAAAGTTCCTCGGTTTCGTACTGACTCCTGGAGGGGTCAGCATGGATGAGAACACAGTCACTGCTGTCAGTAATGGGCACAAACCCACCACCGTTAAGGAACGTTTCATTGGGTTCTCCAACTACTATCGCCGGTTCATTCAGAACTTCAGTTCTACTGCCGCTCCCCTCACTGCCCTTACCAGCCAAAAGACCCAGACCCTTCAATGGACTGATTCCACCCTGATTCCACCCTGACCCTCAACAACTTGAAAACGCCTCTTCACCTCAGCTTCTGTACTTCGCCAACCTGATCCGACCCTTCCTTTCACCCTGGAGGTGGATGCCTCCGAAGTAAGAGTAGGAGCCATAGTCTCTCTCAGCGGGTGGGAACCCCTCCCACATCACATCTCTGTGCCTTCTTCTCCAGGAAGTTATCCGCCACTGAGAGGAATTACGATGTGGGGAACAGAGCTCCTGGCTATTGAGATGGCCATTGAAGAATGGCGCCAAATGTTGGAGGGCGCACAACATCCCTTTCTCGTCCTAACAGATCATTGTAATCTGGAATATATCAGAGGGGCCAAGAGGTTAAACTAGAGACAAGCCTGCTGGGCTCTCTTCACACACTTCCATTGTCATGTGACTTACATCCTTGGAAAGAAAAACGTAAAAGCTGATGCTCTCAAACTGCTATCACCAGTCTGACCTTCCGACCAGTAACTCAGACCCTACACCCATTCTTCCTTGCTCTTGCATTATGGGCCAGTGGGAGGTTCACTCTGCCATACAAGAAGCCCTAACCTCCGACCTCCCTCTGAGACACCAGCTGGGAGGAGTTACGTACCAGCAGCTGTTAGACCCCAACTGATGCAATGGTGTCACACGTCCTTGGGGTCAAGACATCCGGGCATTACACGAACCACCAAACTTCTAGCCCTGAAGTTCTGGTGGTCCTCAATGGCATCCGACGTAAGGGATTACGTACACTCCTGTCCAGTCTGCACCCAAACCAAAAGGCCTCGTCATCCCCCTTCCGGTAAGCTTCAACCTTTGCCAATCCCTCACAGACCCTGGTCCCACATAGCTGTTGATTTTATCACAGACCTTCTTGAATCTTCTGGTAACACCACCATCCTTGTCATAGAAGACCGTTTTTCAAAAATGTGTCGTCTGGTTCTTTCTCCTCATTTACCTAACGCCATGGAATTGGCTGAGTGTATGTTCCAGCAGGTGTTTTGTCTTTATGGGACTCCGGAGGACATAGTCTCTGACCGCGGGCCCCAGTTTGTCTCCCTTGTGTGGTGAGCCTTCTGTGACCGACTGGGGGTCGCCCTCAGCCTCTCCTCCGGGTGCCATCCCCAGACCAACGGGCAGGCGGAAGGCCTGAACCAAGAAATAGGGAAGTACCTTCGCCAACATTATTCTGCATCGGCACACGACTGGGGTCGGTATATGGCCTGGGCCGAATACCCTCAGAACTCACTCATGCATTCATCCCTCCACCCTAATCCGTTTCAGTGTGTACAACCCCCCATGTTTCCCTGGGAGGCGTAGCCTAGTACTGTCCCAGCTGTTGACGACTGATTTTGGCGTAGTGAGCGGGTATGGGAGACCGCTCACCAGCATCTACAGGAAGCCTCTAATACCCAGAAACGCTTTGCGGACAGATGCCGCCGACCTATGCCACTCTTTCACCCCTGACAGCATGTGTAGCTCTCTACAATAGACATCCGCCTCCCCTGCATGAGTTCTACCTGGAAACAAAAAGGTTTCTCCCAAGGGGACAGCCAAATAATGCTTTTGGAACCCTTTTTTCTGAAAGTGTAGTCATTATTTAGTTCATAACTGCTTTTCCCTGACTGAAATATTACAACACAAGAGACTTCTTATTACACAATTTACGAATGCAGATATTACTGCAGACAAACTGAAACTTGATTTGTTTGTTTTGTTGCTACGGCGACATGAATGTTATTACCATTAATCAACAGGAAAAAGACAGAGTAGATATGTTAACTGACATAATGACTTTAAACTTTCTTTAATATTTGTAATTATATTGTCATGGGACTAAATTAAATAAGAGATCCAATAAAACAAATGATGTTTCGTCAACTTGCACCAGTCTCTCAGGCAAGTGAACCTCTGATATGGTTAGTTAACAATTCACTCTTTCTCTTCTGTCCTGTTGTAAAATACAGTTTACACTGAAACCTAGACAAAACACACATACCAAGTCTTGTTCGAACAGAAAAAGAAGGAAACTTCAAGTGTGCGTGCTTGAAAAACATTCACTACTGACAACCCTTTTGTTGCCATAGAAATAAGAAGTGTTCAGAAACAGACCATAGGACTGGGCCCTGTGACACCCACTCTTTGAACTGGCAAAAGGGCTGAACATGAACACGTAAGAAAACATAAATACGTGACTTATATTTAGTCAAGTGTGTAAGATTGTGTTTTTGTATGAAGTTATTTCAGAAAACTCAGGTGTGGGTACATTCAAGTATATATTGAATTTCTAAGTTAAGTGGTTAATGTTTTATAATACTAAATAGATGTTAAGAACTTGGGGGTCACATCTAAGGGTTGATAGACCGATTGTGCTAACAATCCTTAATTGAAAGCATATACGTTTGTAGTTTAACAATGTTCTCCTCCGCCCTGGGAGTCTGCGCTGTAAACAGAACATGTTGAGAATATATCCAGATTGAAAAGTATAAATGACCATGAAAGACTCTCCACAATGTCCCCGCAAAAAATAGTTGTTTTCTGCTGCGGCACTTGGAAACTCTGGGAGAACATAAATCCCCGGAACAGTTTCCAAATGGTGGAGCTGTCAGCATGTTAATCGGGCTGATAAACAGAGAAGTGAAGTATGCTGGGATGTCTGTTGGTCGGAGCAGCTGTGGAGAGGTGCAAGGCGGCGAGCCCCAGCCCCTGTTGAGAGGCAACCACACTATAGACCTGAGAGAATAAGTTGTGGAAGGAACCCATGTAAAATGTAATGATCAGTGATTACCGAACACAGCAGAGTGTGATTAAAATACAGGCCCTACCAACAATCTCCTTCTGTCTTCTTTCTTCACTCAGTGGGGCCCTGCTCCCAGTTAAACAGACTATATTAATCTGTGGCTAGAGTGAAGGATGCATTGATCCATCTCGGCAGCCAGGTGTAGATACATTGCACCGTAAAACTATATTGTTACCCCTGCTAGGAGCAGCTGATTCCTGATCACACCCCAAACTCCACGTTTACCTAGACCGTTTTTAACCCAGATGGGTAATAATGTCAACGTCGTGCTTGTGAGTGATCAAATGCTGTCTAGGAGCCAAGACCAGGCTATATAGGTGTACTGGGCAGGAAGCCAGGTAGAGATACTGTAGGAGAACTGAACATTGTGCACAAGTTACTCAAATTGGTGTAATTTGCTGCTGGCCACCACAGCTTCTTTAATACCACTAATTACCACAGTGAATGGGGAGAAAGGTCATATTGTTGATCAACTTTGATCTTTAGTTCTAGATGATTACCTCTGCAGTAAAATGGGAAAGAACAGCATGAGAGAGCACCACAAAGTCCATAATGGATAAAAGTTCAGGGGTAGAAAAAGAAACCAGCCAATAGATTACATCACTAAGTGGTGAGTTGAAATGGGAATAAACTAAAGGAAATTAAAAATGAAGACATTAACTCAGATAATTTTACCTTCTGTCTGTTGGGGTAATTATGCAGAGTACATTTCAAATGTAATATTTAACAGCAATAAATGCCTGAAATTGGTCACATTTTTCACGACCTGTTCAAGAATCACTACTTTCTCTCCTCTGGGACACATGGAGTTAAATACTGGTCGGTGTGATGCTCACAGGAGCTGACATGTACCCAGATGCAATGGTCAGATTCTTATCTACCACATGAATGAATGGGGCACATTTTGCCTCCAAGTAGTTATTTCTCTCTTGGCATGCTCCAACCTCATCTAACTCTAACCACACGATCCACATGATCACACAGCTTCCCTTCATTCTATTTCTATGGTTACGCCTGCTGCAGTTCCAGTCAGTTGTATGTAAACAAATAAGGATATGCAGGGATGTGAAGCCTTGACCTTCTGAGTACTGGAGTCACGCGTATGCCTTTTTGACTCCTGAGTAAAAGCAGATGAAATTGCCTCCCACCCACACGGCTATTCAGTTGACCCTTAAGTTAATCTTAAATCTACAGCATCATTTCAAACATATTGAATTTCAGGCCATTAAATCATATTATACAATTCTTTGTATGCATTGCAAGAAAACAACTGTCCAGAATAAATGCTGACATCTGCAATCTGATCACGTACAATGTATGTGAAAGCTTTTATTTTTCACCCTTATTTAACTCGGCAGGTCAGTTAAGAACAAATTCTTATTTTCAATGACAGCATAGGAACAGTGGGTTAACCTTGTAGAACGACAGATTTTTACTCTGTCAGCTCTGGGATTTGATCTGGCAGCCTTTCGGTTACAAGTCCAATGCTCTAACCACTTGGCTACCTGCCTCCCCAAATGCTTGTTGAAGCATAATAGCCTGTTATGGTTTAAATGGCCAAATATAGAACACTGAGGCCGTTGATACAATCAGACTGTTGAAGTTATTGTAGGTCTAGTGGTTGTAGGTTTAGTGGTTGTAGGTTTAGTGGTTGTAGGTCTTGTGGTTGAAGGTCTAGTGGTGTTAGGTCTAGTGGTGTTAGGTCTAGTGGTGTTAGGTCTAGTGGTGTTAGGTCTAGTGGTTAGTAGGTCTAGTGGTTGTAGGTCTAGCGGTTGTAGGTCTAGTGGTTGTAGGTTTAGTGGTTGTATGTCTAGTGGTGTTAGGTCTAGTGGTCTAGTGGTTGAAGGTCTAGTGGTGTTAGGTCTAGTGGTCTAGTGGTTGAAGGTCTAGTGGTTGTAGGTCTAGTGGTTGTAGGTCTAGTTGTCTAGTGGTGGTAGCTCTAGTAGTTGTAGGTCTAGCGGTTGTAGGTCTAGTGGTTGTAGGTTTAGTGGTTGTAGGTCTAGTGGTGTTAGATCTTGTGGTCTAGTGGTTGAAGGTCTAGTGGTGTTAGGTCTAGCGGTCTAGTGGTTGAAGGTCTAGTGGTTGTAGGTCTAGTGGTTGAAGGTCTAGTGGTTGTAGGTCTAGTGGTTAGTAGGTCTAGTGGTTAGTAGGTCTAGTGGTTAGTAGGTCTAGTGGTTGTAAGTATAGTGGTGTTAGGTATAGTGGTGTTAGGTATAGTGGTTGTAGGTCTAGCGGTTGTAGGTCTAGTGGTGTTAGGTCTAGTGGTTGTAGGTCTAGTGGTCTAGTGGTTGAAGGTCAAGTGGTTGTAGGTCTAGTGGTTAGTAGTTCTAGTGGTTAGTAGGTCTAGTGGTTGTAAGTATAGTGGTGTTAGGTATAGTGGTGTTAGGTATAGTGGTTGTAGGTCTAGCGGTTGTAGGTCTAGTGGTTAGTAGGTCTAGCGGTTAGTAGGTCTAGTGGTTAGTAGGTCTAGTGGTTGTAGTTCTAGTGGTTGAAGGTCAAGTGGTTGTAGGTCTAGTGGTTAGTAGTTCTAGTGGTTAGTAGGTCTAGTGGTTAGTAGGTCTAGTGGTTAGTAGGTCTAGTGGTTGTAGGTCTAGTGGTTAGTAGTTCTAGTGGTTAGTATGTCTAGCGGTTGTAGGTCTAGTGGTGTTAGGTCTAGTGGTCTAGTGGTTGAAGGTCTAGTGGTCTAGTGGTTGAAGGTCAAGTGGTTGTAGGTCAAGTGGTTGTAGGTCTAGTGGTTAGTAGGTCTAGTGGTTAGTAGGTCTAGTGGTTAGTAGGTCTAGTGGTTAGTAGGTCTAGTGGTTAGTAGGTCTAGTGGTTAGTAGGTCTAGTGGTTGTATGTCTAGTGGTGTTAGGTCTAGTGGTTAGTAGGTCTAGTGGTTAGTAGGTCTAGTGGTCGTAAGTATAGTGGTGTTAGGTATAGTGGTTGTAGGTCTAGTGGTCTAGCGGTTGTAGATCTTGTGGTGTTAGGTCTATTTGTTGTAGGTCTAGTGGTTGTATGTCTAGTGGTGTTAGGTCTAGTGGTTAGTAGGTCTAGTGGTTAGTAGGTCTAGTGGTTGTAAGTATAGTGGTGTTAGGTATAGTGGTTGTAGGTCTAGTGGTTAGTAGGTCTAGTGGTTAGTAGGTCTAGTGGTTGTAAGTATAGTGGTGTTAGGTATAGTGGTTGTAGGTCTAGTGGTCTAGCGGTTGTAGGTCTAGTGGTGTTAGGTCTATTTGTTGTAGGTCTAGTGGTTGTAGGTCTAGTGGTTAGTAGGTCTAGTGGTTAGTAGGTCTAGTGGTTGTAAGTATAGTGGTGTTAGGTATAGTGGTGTTAGGTATAGTGGTTGTAGGTCTAGTGGTGTTAGGTCTATTTGTTGTAGGTCTAGTTGTGTTTTTCTCCCAGGAGCCATATTTCTAAGCCATGTTAAGTGAGCGTAGAGAGAAAGGCCAGGCCAGACGGTCGTCATGTCTGAGGCGCTAGAAGTCACTGTTTGTGTTGGTTCACACTCCCTGGCTCCCTTCTGTGTGCCATAAATTACATTTATTCTGATTTATATTTTAAGTTAAAGCTCAATTATTTTATGACGTTTTGCGACTAACAATTTTCCCTGTTAATATATTAGAATATCCACTTCTAAAGTGGGGGCGGCAGCGTAGCCTAGTGGTTAGAGCGTTGGACTAGTAACCGGAAGTTCAAACCCCCGAGCTGACAAGGTACAAATCTGTCGTTCTGCCCCTGAACAGGCAGTTAACCCACTGTTCCCAGGCCGTCATTGAAAATAAGAATGTGTTCTTAACTGACTTGCCTGGTTAAATAAAGGTACAATTAAAGAGAGTTGTAGGAGGGATGTTGTGGTTATGTAAACATATTAGATGTTCATCACAGGGACAGCTCTGAGAGAGGAACATTTGACCTTTTTCCACACTTTAAAATAATGTATTTTTCAAAGACATGCTGACATACTGCCAGTTGCTCTTGCCCCTCAGTGTTGACCCGTACATATGCTTCAAAGTTTCACTAGAAATATTGAATAGTATTTGAAGGACTAGGTGGAAAGAGCATTCAGCTATAGATCAACAGCTCTAAAGACCTAGGTACATCATCTTTTTTTTTCATCTGACCACATTTATTATGAATATATAAAACTGAAGGGGTTGCTGTTTTTCAGATGTGGAACGGTTGTGATGCATTATTCAGTCTACTCTTCCACAAGGTGTCTTACCTTGAACAAGAATGCCTCCTCTTTGACCTTCTCCTTTTTTATGCGTGAGTAGAAGAGCTGTTATTGCGTGATTGTTGTATAAACTAATCCTTGGCCAATGTGTGTGTAGGGGAGATAAACCACATGGCAGTATCATGAACCAACAGCAGTGTTCTGCATCAGCTCTAGTGTTAATAGGGATTATACAACAGTATATGGACAGCTGCTCATCAAACATCTCACTCCAAAATCATAAGCATTAATATTAAGTTGGTCCCCCCTTTGCTGCTATAACAGCCTCCAATCTTCTGGGAAGGCTTTCCACTAGATTTTGGATTTTTTTTGCACGGAATTGCTTCCATTCAACAACAAGAGCATTAGTGAGGTCAGGCACAGAAGTTGGGCGATTGGGCCTGGCTCGTAGTCAGCGTTCCAATTCATCCCAAAGGTGTTCGATGGGGTTAAGGTCAGGGCTCTGTGCAGGCCTGTCAAGTTCGTACACACCGATCTTGACAAACCATTTCTGTACGGAACTTGCTTTGTGCAAAGGAGCATTGTCATGCTGAAATAGGAAATGGCCTTCCCCAAACTGTTGCCACAATGTTGGAAGCACAGAATCCACGAGAATATGTTGTAGCATTAAGGGGCCTAGCCCGAACCATGAAAAACAACCCCAGACCATTATTCCTCCTCCACCAAACTTAACCGTTGGCACTATGCATTCGGGCAGGTAGCATTCTCCTGGCATCTGCCAAACCCAGATTTGTCCATCGAACTGCCAGTGTAATTCATTACACCAGAGAGCGCGTTTCCTCTGCTCCAGAGTCCAATGGCGGCGAGCTTTACACCACTCCAGCCGACACTTGGAATTGTGACCTCACTGTGAGGCTGCTCAGCCATCGAATCCCATTTCATGAATCTCCGGACAAACAGTTATTTTGCTGACATCGCTTCCAGAGGCAGTTTGGAAGTAGTGATTGTTGCAACCGAGGACAGACGATTTATTACACGCTTCAGCGGACCTGTTATGTGAGCTTGTGTGGCCTACCACTTTGTGGCTAAGCCGTTGTTGCCCCTAGACGTGTCCACTTCACAATAACAGCACTTACAGTTAACCGGAGCAGCTTTAGCAGGGCTGAAATTTGACAAACTGAGTTGTTGGAAAGGCCGGACCCTATGATGGTTCCACATTGAAAGTTGCTGAGTTCTTCAGTAATGCCATTCTACTGCCAATGTTTGTCTATGGAGATTGCATGGCCGTGTGCTCAATTTTACACACCTGTCAGCAATGGGGGTGGCTGAAATAGCCAAATCCACTCATTTGAAGGGGTGTCCACATACTTTGATATTTATTTTTACCTATGCAAGTCAGTTAAGAACAAATTCTTATTTACATTGACGGCCTAGGAACAGTGGGTTAACTGCCTTGTTCAGGGGTAGAACGACATATTTTGACCTTGTCATCTTGGGGATTCGATCTAGCAACCTTTTGGTTACTGGTCCAACGCTCTAACCACTAGGCTACCTGCAACCCCTGTATATATAGTGTATATAGAGAAATAACAGAGAGCAGAGCCAGCAAAACCCAGTCCTACATTTGGTTTTCTCCCAGTCGACACTGCCACAGCGATGACAGCTCTCCCCTGAGCTTAGCATTATTCTGTCAGGGGAGTGTGTAGCGATGCAAAGAAAACATGTACAGTCTCACAGACGCGGGGGCTGCTTGTGAGCACCGGCTGGCATGGTATTGCAGATGAGTTTCACTGCGCTGGGCACCAACTGGGCACATTTGAAACCCTCGCAGTTCAGGATGATCAAATGCCCTTGGACTCCATCCCTCATTATGAATACAGAGCTATCAAATAACATAGACATATTCTAAACAGATATTTGCTCTACTGTGGTCCCCGTCTTATAGGCTACGGTGTACTGGATATATTATGGAGTAGCTCTGGGTTAGCAGTCTTCACCAGCTGCAGTGTGTCCCTCCGGGGTATTTGACCTCATTTTCACAGATTGCTTACTGGCTCCATCAGGCAGCATGTACAACACTGAGCAGCACACTGTATGCTATCTGTAATAGACTTCCTGTACTCACTCAGTCTGGACCTGGATGTTTGGTTCTGGTAGAATGGCTTTGAAACAATGCCACACATATGTGTGTATGTGTCAGGTTTGGACCAGACAACGTCTGGACAGCGTGGGGAGTCTGGGTTGTTTTGTCTGCTGGCAGAAAATAAACACAAAGACACAGGAAGTTGCCAAAGCAGTGGTAAATATATTGACAAGAGTATGACATTGTCACCTGGCACCAAAACCGCATTGTGCCTAAGAGCAGCCCTTACCCGTGTGTTGTTCACAATAATCAGTGGGTTCTCATGGCCTATTGCTTAATTATTACAATGTGATCACAAACTGAACTACATGTTTTCAGATCTTGTAAATGTATTTATGGGCTAAATGCAATGTATCTTGAATATCATCTTGATTTCTCAGTGTGATTTGTGCTACATTTCTGTTTTAATAACCCTTTTTCCTCCTTACCAGGTCCGAGGACCTTCTTTAATTACCATATCATGATTGAGGAACATCAATCAATGTATGTACTGTAGGACTCAGTAACATGTTATTGAGTGGGGACGGCTGCTATAGAAAGTGGTCAGGCTCACTTTATTCCTTAGACCTCAAGAGCAATTCAATACACCCTCCTCTGTCAACAACAACAACACAACTCTCACTGTTGGGTAAAGACAAGAAATTACGTTGAATCAACGCGGAATGGATGTTGACTTTAGCCCAGAAATAAACACTGAGCCAGTCTGACTGATTTCATGGTCCCTATTATCTCTGTTTTGTTGTCACGTCCCCTCAAAGCTTCTTCTATGTTATTAGCTACTGTACATATTTTTATATACATACTTTTTCAACCTCTCCTTTCATTCACTTTAATGATGGTGCATTGCATTTTCTCTGTTTGTTTTTTAATTAATCTAACTGCTTGAATAAAGCACCGTAATGAAACCAACATGATTAATGCTCTGACGAAAGGTCTTCCTAATTAGAGGAGAGCTGCCTCATACAGGACCTGGCTGCATGTACGCTAGCTGTGGGTTAGTAACTGCTGAATGAGTCACTTGGGTGTTGATTAACCAGATTTTCCCCCGCTCTCTCTCTCTCTCTCACCCTCTCTCCTCTCCTCCTCTGCCTTTTCCCTCCTCTTTCTTTTATGTTATTTTCCTTCCCTCCCTCTGCTCTCTCTTCCGTTGTCTGGGCCTCTGCTCCTCTCTTCTGTTGTCTGGGCCTCTTCCTCTCTCTTCTGTTGTCTCCCCCCTCTGCTCTCTCTTCTGTTGTCTGGGCCTCTGCTCTCTCTTCTGTTGTCTGGGCCTCTGCTCTCTCTTCTGTTGTCTGGGCAACTCTGCTCTCTCTTCTGTTGTCTGGGCCTCTGCCCCTCTTCTGTTGTCTGGGCCTCTGCTCTCTCTTCTGTTGTCTGGGCCTCTGCTCTCTCTTCTGTTGTCTGGGCCTCTCACTGTCTTCTGTTGTCTGGGCCTCAAACCTCACTCTTCTGTTGTCTGGGCCTCTGTCTGAAGTCTTCTGTTGTCTGGGCCTCACTCTCTCTTCTGTTGTCTGGGCCTCTGCTCCTGCTACTCTGTGCTGCCTCTTCCTTCCCCCTCCTTCTCCGCCTCCCCCCCTCTTCTCCTCCAGTGGCTGCTCCTCTCTCTCCAAACTCCTGCTCTGGTTCTGCAACACTAGGCCTGTTCCTGTCTAGTGCTGCTTGACAACCTCTCAAGTGAGTCTATTTCACACAAACCTCACCCCCTCAACCTGTTCTGTGTCTCACTGTCTGAAGTGAGTCTATTTCACACAACCCTCACCCCCTCAACCTGTTCTGTGTCCAATGTCTGACGTGAGTCTATTTCACACAAACCTCACCCCCTCAACCTGTTCTGTGTCCCACTGTCTGAAGTGAGTCTATTTCACACAAACCTCACCCCCTCATCCTGTTCTGTGTCCCACTGTCTGAAGTGAGTCTATTTAACACAACCCTCACCCCCTCAACCTGTTCTGTGTCCCACTGTCTGAAGTGAGTCTATTTCACACAAACCTCACCCCCTCATCCTGTTCTGTGTCCCACTGTCTGAAGTGAGTCTATTTAACACAACCCTCACCCCTCAACCTGTTCTGTGTCCCACTGTCTGAAGTGAGTCTATTTCACACAAACCTCACCCCCTCATCCTGTTCTGTGTCCCACTGTCTGAAGTGAGTCTATTTAACACAAACCTCACCCCCTCATCCTGTTCTGTGTCCCACTGTCTGAAGTGAGTCTATTTAACACAACCCTCACCCCCTCAACCTGTTCTGTGTCCCACTGTCTGAAGTGAGTCTATTTCACACAAACCTCACCCTCTCATCCTGTTCTGTGTCCCACTGTCTGAAGTGAGTCTATTTCACACAAACCTCACCCCCTCATCCTGTTCTGTGTCCCACTGTCTGAAGTGAGTCTATTTAACACAAACCTAACCCCCTCATCCTGTTCTGTGTCCCACTGTCTGAAGTGAGTCTATTTAACACAACCCTCACCCCCTCATCCTGTTCTGTGTCCCACTGTCTGAAGTGAGTCTATTTAACACAACCCTCACCCCCTCATCCTGTTCTGTGTCCCACTGTCTGATGTGAGTCTATTTCACAGAACCCCCCACTCAACCTGTTCTGTGTCCAATGTCTGAAGTGAGTCTATTTCACAGAAACCTCACCCCCTCAACCTGTTCTGTGTCCCACTGTCTGAAGTGAGTCTATTTCACACAACCCTCACCCCCTCATCCTGTTCTGTGTCCCACTGTCTGATGTGAGTCTATTTCACAGAACCCCCCACTCAACCTGTTCTGTGTCCAATGTCTGAAGTGAGTCTATTTCACAGAACCCCCCACTCAACCTGTTCTATGTTCGCTGTCTATCTCACATGCTAGTTCAGATTACATGCATGACTTGTAGGGCCCTGTATTGTGGACAATCATGTGACATGCCTGGATCTGAACATTTATTGAAACGTTTTTCATCAAACTGTCCCCTTTTATTTTTATGTCAGATGATCCAGCACCATCCTCAGACAATGCCTTTTATTTTTATGTCAGATGATCCAGCACCATCCTCAGACAATGCCTTTTATTTTTATGTCAGATGGTCCAGCACCATCCTTAGACAATGCCTTTTATTTTTATGTCAGATGGTCCAGCACCATCCTTAGACAATGCCTTTTATTTTTATGTCAGATGGTCCAGCACCATCCTTAGACAATGCCTTTTATTTTTATGTCAGATGATCCAGCACCATCCTTAGACAATGCCTTTTATTTTTATGTCAGATGGTCCAGCACCATCCTCAGACAATGCCTTTTATTTTTATGTCAGATGGTCCAGCACCATCCTCAGACAATGCCTTTTATTTTTATGTCAGATGGTCCAGCACCATCCTTAGACAATGCCTTTTATTTTTATGTCAGATGGTCCAGCACCATCCTTAGACAATGCCTTTTATTTTTATGTCAGATGATCCAGCACCATCCTTAGACAATGCCTTTTATTTTTATGTCAGATGGTCCAGCACCATCCTTAGACAATGCCTTTTATTTTTATGTCAGATGGTCCAGCACCATCCTTAGACAATGCCTTTTATTTTTATGTCAGATGGTCCAGCACCATCCTTAGACAATGCCTTTTATTTTTATGTCAGATGATCCAGCACCATCCTTAGACAATGCCTTTTATTTTTATGTCAGATGGTCCAGCACCATCCTCAGACAATGCCTTTTATTTTTATGTCAGATGGTCCAGCACCATCCTCAGACAATGCCTTTTATTTTTATGTCAGATGGTCCAGCACCATCCTCAGACAATGCCTTTTATTTTTATGTCAGATGGTCCAGCACCATCCTCAGACAATGCCTTTTATTTTTATGTCAGATGGTCCAGCACCATCCTTAGACAATGCCTTTTATTTTTATGTCAGATGGTCCAGCACCATCCTTAGACAATGCCTTTTATTTTTATGTCAGATGATCCAGCACCATCCTTAGACAATGCCTTTTATTTTTATGTCAGATGGTCCAGCACCATCCTCAGACAATGCCTTTTATTTTTATGTCAGATGGTCCAGCACCATCCTCAGACAATGCCTTTTATTTTTATGTCAGATGGTCCAGCACCATCCTTAGACAATGCCTTTTATTTTTATGTCAGATGGTCCAGCACCATCCTTAGACAATGCCTTTTATTTTTATGTCAGATGATCCAGCACCATCCTTAGACAATGCCTTTTATTTTTATGTCAGATGGTCCAGCACCATCCTCAGACAATGCCTTTTATTTTTATGTCAGATGGTCCAGCACCATCCTCAGACAATGCCTTTTATTTTTATGTCAGATGGTCCAGCACCATCCTCAGACAATGCCTTTTATTTTTATGTCAGATGGTCCAGCACCATCCTTAGACAATGCCTTTTATTTTTATGTCAGATGGTCCAGCACCATCCTTAGACAATGCCTTTTATTTTTATGTCAGATGGTCCAGCACCATCCTCAGACAATGCCTTTTATTTTTATGTCAGATGGTCCAGCACCATCCTTAGACAATGCCTTTTATTTTTATGTCAGATGATCCAGCACCATCCTTAGACAATGCCTTTTATTTTTATGTCAGATGATCCAGCACCATCCTTAGACAATGCCTTTTATTTTTATGTCAGATGATCCAGCACCATCCTTAGACAATGCCTTTTATTTTTATGTCAGATGATCCAGCACCATCCTTAGACAATGCCTTTTATTTTTATGTCAGATGATCCAGCACCATCCTTAGACAATGCCTTTTATTTTTATGTCAGATGATCCAGCACCATCCTTAGACAATGCCATTCAGACAATGCCTTTTATTTTTATGTCAGATGATCCAGCACCATCCTCAGACAATGCCTTTTATTTTTATGTCAGATGATCCAGCACCATCCTTAGACAATGCCTTTTATTTTTATGTCAGATGATCCAGCACCATCCTTAGACAATGCCTTTTATTTTTATGTCAGATGATCCAGCACCATCCTTAGACAATGCCTTTTATTTTTATGTCAGATGATCCAGCACCATCCTTAGACAATGCCTTTTATTTTTTGTGTATTCCTCATTTCTGGATAAGGCTTAAAATACAGGATAAAATTGTGCTCTGTCACATGATTGTGCAAAACATAGGGCCCTTATGATGTGTGATTTAGGGGGCCATTAGCATAGCGGTTAAGAGTGTTGGGCCAGTAACCGAAAAATGTCTGGTTTGAATCCCGAGCCAACTAGTTGAAAAGTTTGCATGTAAGTCCTTCTGGAAAAGAGTGTCAGCTAAATGACTAAAAGATGATGTGCATCGATTTAATGGTCAATTGCATGTTTTTATGTCCAATTGCACAATTGCATTATCATTATCTGTATTTCAAGAAGGATGTTGATCATGTGTATGGCATCTGTTCTGTGTGTGCTTGCATGCCCACCTCTCCATATCTTGACAGTTTTTAATTACCAGCCAGTCAGTCAGATTGCCCGTTGAGCCTGTTGAGCAGCTGAATAGGCCTGACTGACCACTTGTTGTTAATCTGATTCTGGCCCCTGATACAGTATAATCCAATGGGAGCTATCTGCTCCTTAATACACAGGTGTTTGATTAGATTGTAATATAAACTCTATATCAATGGAGTCCCTCAGTGCAAGATACAGTATTATGCATTCAGGGCATCACTTTTACTGTTCATGTTTACACGTGATGTTTATTGTGAATTAGGCTCAGGGTGGCAGGGGGCCTTGTGGTTAGAGGGGTGGACCAGTATCCCCAAGCCGATAATGTGAAATATCTGTGGATGTACCCTTGAGCAAGGCATTTAACCATACTGTAATTTACTCCAGGGATGCGATACTACTATGGCTGACCCTGTAAAACTACACATTTCACTGCACATATCTGGTGTTTGTTACAATAAAACATGTTTATTTTTGCATCCTTTCGGTTACTGGCCCAACACTCTAACCACTAGGGTACATTCTGCCCCCAGTAGTATACCTTTTTTATTTTGTATTATTTTATTTCACCTTTATTTAACCAGGTAGGCCAGTTGAGAACCAGTTCTCATTTACAACTGCGACCTGGCCAAGATAAAGGAAAGCAGTGCGATACAAACAAGACAGAGTTACACATGGGATAAACAAACGTACAGTCAATAACACAATAGAAAAATATATATACAGTGTGTGCAAATGTAGTAATATTAGGGAGGTAGGCCATAGTGGTGAAATAATTATAATTCAGCAATTAAACATTGGAGTGACAGATGTGCAGTAGATGAATGTGCAAGTAGAGATACTGGGGTGCAAAGGAGCAAAAAAATAAATAACAATATGGGGATAAGGTAGTTGGGTTGGCTATTTACACATGGGCTGTATACTGGTGCAATGATCGGTAAGCTGCTCTGACAGCTGATGCTTAACGTTAGTGAGGGAAATATAAGACTCCAGCTTCAGTGATTTTTGTAATTCGTTCCAGTCATTGGCAGCAGAGAACTGGAAGGAAAGGCGGCCAAAGGAAGAGTTGGCTTTGGGGATGACCAGTGAAATATACCTGCTGGAGCGCGTGCTATGGCTGGGTGCTGCTATGGTGACCAGTGAGCTGCGATAAGGCGGTGCTTTACCTAGCAAAGACCTATAGATGACCTGGAGCCAGTGGGTTTGGCTACTAATTACATTTTGGATTACCTTAACTAGTAACGTAATCGGATTACTTTCAGTTACTTTTGAATTACTTCACCCATAAAACACATAAGGAGAAAAAATAATATTATTACCAATTTAACAACATTTATTGCAGGATGTTTGAGCAACTAAGCAGAGCCACATTAGAACACATCACAAAACATTGTGACAAAAATGTATTTAAGCCCTGTATACCTGCCTCTAACATGCGTCCTTCATCCTTTGTCCATTTACACCTATAAAATCTGATCACAGTCACACCACAATGTGTTTTTGAATCATATACACCTGTCTAAAAATGTGGGCACAAACACAATGTGCAGAACAAAGGATACATGTTAAAACCAGGTATAAGTAAGGGCTTAAGTAACACAGCAACATGGATGGTGCTGAACACTTATCCCATCGGACACCAGTACAAAAAGTATGAAAATGTATGCACTCACTACTGTAGGTCGCTCTGCATAAGAGCGTCTGATAAATGACAAAAATGAGAAATAGAAATATGAGGACAACGTTTTTTTACAACATGCACAGTGTAATCACACATTTAGCCCACCAGGTAGTTGTTCATTTTAAGCAAAAAAAAGTGCAGCTATAGATGCAATCTACCCACATATCCGACATGACATTGCAGTAGACTTGTTCTGAAGCTAGCCCACTCGGATGATTGCTGTTGTATCACAGCAAGAGGAAATGCTCTAGATGAGCATCAGACATCCTGTTTCGCTGAGGGGTAAACAGTTTTCCACCATAGCTGAAAAGGTGCTCAACTGGGGCACTGGAGGGCAGTGTAGTCTTGTACTTCAGAAACAAGTTCTGGACTATGGGGGACGATTTCAAGGAGTCCAAAGATTTGTCTTTGTCTTCAAAGTTCTTCCTCACCTCATCCTCTGCAATGCCTTGTTGCTGCAATGCCTTGTTGTTGCACCTCCGAACACAAAACAAAAGTGTCTTGACTCATCATACTCGTTCTGTGCTCCCTCACCACCTCTTCAGAGTGTGTGTTCTCCATAGAAGCTGTTTCTTGAACTAATGTGCTCCGCATCTCCTCTCTCTTTCCATGGTTGAGCCAAAACAGTGAAAACTTTGGCACGGTAGCAGTGGCCATTTTTGTTTCATGGGTACTTAGCATAGGTCCAAACCGGCGGTCTATAGCCTCAATGACTGCAGTGAGGATGTGTGCATAGAATGTTGTAAGAGGTACAGTATTTTCTCTGAGAGCTTAGACTTCAAGTTTATGATTGTTGGGGAAAGCCAAGAAAACACTTCCTCTCCCTGAAGAAGATCAATAGAGAACGTGAGTGGCTGTAGGACTGTACTGTACTTCTTGAGAAAAGCAATCTCACAATGATGTAGTTTGCTGCTCACACCTAGGTCTTCACAGATTTGCCCCAGCTGGTCATCTGTGAGGGCTATGAGTTTGGAGATGGCACGGTACTCTGAGCTCCATCTTGTCACACATGGCTCAGTTACTTTCTTGCTTGCAATGTCCTCTGTTCCCTCTTAAGCTAATGTGGACCTGTGTGCTTTGCTCCAAATGCTGGAACATTTTGACATTGCACTTCTGTACAATTTTCGTGACGGACCTTGGGATTCAGCTTTGTTCACCTCATCAAAAGTTCAGTTTTTGCTCAAACTCCTCAAGAATCGCACCCACATCAAACCTCACTCCATCATACGTCTCATCTTACCCCTCTTCATTTCCACTGAACTCCCAGAATGCCTTTACAAAGATGCTTCAATTATCTGTCACTGTGGCCCTCACTTGTGCTGAATTTCAAAGTCTGCATGTATTTCACTTAACTTGGCAGCAGTCACATCGTAGGTATGACATCCTCTCAGTCTCGCACAAGTCAAAGCAGCTGACTTCCTCTCCAAGGTGGCCTTGGCCAGCTGGCTAGAAATCTGACTAACTATCTATCTAGTGCTCTGAAATCTCTGACCTATGCTGGAATATTGGTAACATTGTGAAGACAACCTGTCTGTCTCCAGAGACCAGCTAGCTAAGCAAGCTAACGTGCCACACCTGCCAATAGTCATCCTTGTTTCTTCAGGTTGGAAGTGGAGTCTGGATGTTGACAGCAGCTTTACCGTGGGCAAACATCATTTCCATTGAACTGTTACATTCCTGCCCTTTTCTTCATTGAACACAAATTGTTCTCTGAAACGCCATCTAAGAAGTGCACGGCGTTGACGCACCATACCTTTTTCTTTTGTGACCATGTATATTGCTCAGGCGGGAAGATCAAAGTAGCACGTTTTCGGTTAATAACTGACGTTAATTTGAAAGTTAATTTAGAAAACATGCAATCGTTTCATTGACATATATCTTTTCTGCAAACATCACATCTAAATTTGAAAGTAATCCTAGAAGTAATGTTCTACTTTTTCAAAAGTATCAGTGATCTGATTACAATATTTTTGCTGGTAACATAACAGATTACAGTTACAGTTTTTTTGTAATCCATTACATGTAACAGATTACATGTCATCCATTACTCCCCAACCCTGTGGATAACAAGCCGTGGGAGATGGAACCCTAACATCTTTTAAACCATAGAGATAGAATCCCCTTCTATGTTCTAAACCACCTGCTGATTGCAGGTCAGATTTGTATTTTTATTTCACCTTTATTTAACCAGGTAGGCTAGTTAAGAACAAGTTCTCATTTACAACTGCGATCCGGCCAAGATAAAGCATAGCAGTGTGAACAGACAACAATACAGAGTTACACATGGAGTAAACAATAAACAAGTCAATAACACAGTAGAAAAAAAGAGTCTATATACATTTTGTGCAAAAGGCATGAGGATGCAGGCGAATAATTACAATTTAGCAGATTAACACTGGAGTGATGAATGATCAGATGATCATGTGCAAGTAGAGATACTGGTGTGCAAAACAGCAGAAAAATACATTTATAAAAACAGTATGGGGATGAGGTAGGTAAATTGGGTGGGCTATTTACAGATGGACTATGTACAGCTGCAGCGATCGGTTAGCTGCTCAGATAGCAGATGTTTAAAGTTTGTGAGGGAAATAAAAGTCTCCAACTTAAGTGATTTTTGCAATTCGTTCCAGTCACAGGCAGCAGAGAACTGGAAGGAAAGGCGGCCAAATTAGGTGTTGGCTTCAGGGATGATCAGTGAGATACACCTGCTGGAGCGCGTGCTACAGGTGGGTGTTGCCATCGTGACCAGTGAACTGAGATAAGGCAGAGCTTTACCTAGCATGGACTTGTAGATGACCTGGAGCCAGTGGGTCTGGCGACGAATATGTAGCGAGGGCCAGCCGACTAGAGCATACAGCTCGCAGTGGTGGGTGGTATAAGGTGCTTTAGTAGCTAAACGGATGGCACTGTGATAAACTACATCTAGTTTGCTGAGTAGAGTATTGGAAGCTATTTTGTAGATGACATCGCCAAAGTCGAGGATCGGTAGGATAGTCAGTTTTACTAGGTTAAGTTTTCCGGTGTGAGTGAAGGAGGCTTTATGACAGTATAATGCACAATGTATAGGCTATCTGAAAACAATAGACATGTTCTATAAGACACTGGGACCCTCAAGGATAGACTCTATGTGTTGTCCCATATTGTCACGTTCGTCATAAGGAGTAGACCAAGATGCAGCGTGTTATGTTTCCATCCTTTATTTTGGAAATTAAAACTTCAAAGAACAAAACAACAAACCAAACAACCGAAACGTGAAGCTAATAAAAATGCTCACTGGCAACTATATCTAGACAAGATCACACAAAGCACAATGGGAAAATGGCTACCTAAATATGATCCCCAATCAGAGACAACGATAAACAGCTGCCTCTGATTGGGAACCATATCAGGCCGCCATAGAAATACAATTCCCCTAGATAACCCACCCTAAATCACACCCCGACCCAACCAACATAGAGAATAAACAGCTCTCTATGGTCAGGGCGTGACACAATTGGTCAAGTGACTTCCACAACTTTCTTGAGGGCTTTCTTAACAATTGAACCAAAGACATCACACACCAAAAGGTGAAAGTGAATACACAGCTAGGGTATTTGACGAATAGATTTGACTGAAGTGGGGACCGTTTACTCTGACAACACAGGGGTTCATCTGACACAATGGTCAATATAGCTCCCTAAATCTGTGTTACATTTACTGTAAGGACAGCTTAAGGGTGTCCACTCATTAAAGTGTCCGCTCAGCCCGTTTGAGACTTAAAAAAAAAAAGTACAACCGGGAGGGACAGACCACAGAGTATCGAGAGACCTTTTCTACCCACCACTCAGCTGTCCTCTCATTCACTGGTTTCTTCTTCCTCTTCTTCCAAAGACAGATTGGCAGTACAGAGTGGGTTAATTACAGAGATCCTCTACACAGTGAGCTCACCAGTTGTGTCGTCAAGCTGTCTGTTCCCAAGGGGAGATAGACATTTGTTTCAGAAATTAAGGAAATGTGTAATGTGTGAGCGGAAATGGGGGGTGCACAGATGGTTGAATTCATTAAGAGATGAAGACTGTATTCCTGTTTCAAAAGCACAACTGTTGAACATCCCAACTCTAATTAAATGCAAACAGACGCTGGCTACTGACTTATAATACCTTTCCCATCATGTCGTATTCTCTGTGTTAATTTGCTGCATCCAGACTTGACAAGAGTACTTTCAGACAACAGCAGTGTGATACTTGACAGATCATGATAACTGGATTACTTAACCTTTTCTTGCGTTGCTCGACTGACTTTTGCCTGCCAGAAGATGCCCAGATACAGTGTGGTACAGATTGCAGCGCCATTTACAGAGCTATAAGCATGATGGTTGTCATAGCTCTTTGAATGGTACTGCCATATGTGCTAAAATACCAGCTCTATCATCCACCAACGCAGGCAGGCAGACATCTGCAACTTCACTTATCATTACTTGATGCATATGTATAGAGTATGTGGAAATATGTTTGTTTTTATGTCATGGTGAATATGGATGAATGATGAATTATGTAAACCTGTGAATCTGCTGTGCCCTTTTATGCCAAGTGTATCAATGTTCAGGAAAGTGATACACTTGCGTTTCACAAGAGGATTGTATCAGTAGTAGCAATGATAGGATCACATGTTACAAGTCGTCAGAAGTATAAAGTCACACAGATACAAGGTCACTAACTACTGCTAACACACCGTTTACTCGGTATTATGCAGGATTACAGGATAGTTTACAAGATGTTGGTAACGTTGAAATCTGACATACAAAACAAATGTGTTTTACTAGTGGATTTATTAAGACGTGCAGGTGCAACTTTACATATTCACCAGGTTTTAAAGTATGTAAACCGAAAGTGAAATCTATTATTAGTTTTAAATGAGTAAAGTTCCCGGTGCTGCTGGTTTTCAGCATTAAGGACCTTTAACATCATGTTTGCTCTGTCTGTCATTGTGTGGGTTCTGGAGGACATGCCTGTCTTTGTGCTGGACTCTGAGTAGCGCTTCTCAACTGTTAGTTTATCGTTGAATGAAAGGACTGCATTTACTTGAACCTTCTCAACATGTGACGGCTCTTATGTCAACAGCAGTACTTTAGCCTACATGTCATAGACATTTCCACTTACACATTGTGAATTAGGCCAGCACATTTATTTGACAAATTGTAGAGAATATCACCCATCCTCCCATCTGTGGCAACTATACCTACACGGACTATGACAAAAACCATGTAGGCAACATGAATGCACCTGTGATTTAAAAAAAAAATAATAGTTGACATATAAGTTGACCTATGAATTAAAGAACACAAGTGCAAGCTTGACATTCAACACATGCTCCCCTAGTTCCAGAAAAGAGCACCAACCAATCAGTTCATAGCCTATCTGATGGAAACATTGTTGAGCCGTAGAGGACAAGCTCTACCACGGAATTCACAGGAACGGAACCTCGCTCTCTCTCTCTGTGTTTCAACCTTAACAATGAGTTTCATTTTTTTTAGTAACTCCGAACATATGATTCAAAGATGTTTGTTTTACACTGTCAGGGCATCACATAAATATGAGGATTTTTCCTCTTTAAATGGACTGTAGGAAGTGAATTTTTTTCTACATCGAAAAGAAAGCACCCTGGGCTCCATTGGACACAGTCCAGCTGCAGGTTTCTTGCAGAGCCCTTTGATTTGTACAGTTACTGGGCTCTGCTCATTGTCATAGTAATACATCATGTATAAATTATCACTAAAGGAAATGTTTATAGCTTGCAAAGTAACTTGTGTATGAAACACCGCAATTTGTTCTCACCATCTGAATCATAAACGCTAAGGCTCTTCTGTTAGCTATGAGCAGGTAAAGAGCAGCTGGTTATTTACTATCTTGTGTTTGCTAACTTTTCCTATATTCAAATGCACTGAGTGGACAAAACATTAAGAACACCTTCCTAATATTTAGTTGCACCCCCTTTTGTCCTCAGAACAGCCTCAATTAATCTGGGCATCGACTCTATAAGGTGTTGAAAGCGTTCCACAGGGATGCCGGCCCCTGATGACTCCAATGCTTCCCACAGTGGTAGACCATTCTTGATACAAAACAGGAAACTGTTGAGCGTGAATAACCCAACAGCGTGGCAGTTCTTGACACAAACCGGTGCGCCTAGAACCTACTACCATACCCCGTTCAAAGGCACTTAAATATTTTGTCTTGCCCATTCACCCTCTGAATGGCACACATATACAATCCGTGTCTCAAGGCTTAAAAATCCTTCTTTAACCTTCCTCCTCCCCTTAATCTACTCTGATTGAAGTGGATGTAACAAGTGAGTCAACACTCTTCACCCTTCCCTTGGATCCTCTGGCTCTGTGGCTCACAGTGATGAGGTAGATGTTCTTTTTCCCCTAGGGGATGGAAGGGAAGGGACTTCCTTTAGTGCTTTCCTCATGTAAACTTCAGGCAATGGGGCCGGCCTGTGAAAATTTATAGCAAGATTTTTATCTGGTTTATGTGAAGGGAAAAAGGAATCAGACTTGCACATTTACAGCACACTTCACTCCACAACATACTCTTATAATCATGTTCACACACAAAGGTGTACCCTTATGTCTTATTCTCATGCTTCAACACGCTCTCTCACACACACACACACACACACACACACACACACACACACACACACACACACACACACACACACACACACACACACACACACACACACACACACACGCACACGCACACGCACACGCACACACACACGCACACACACACACAGTCCATCTGAACTGAAGAGGGTGGTGTGTATAAGGTAAACACAGACTTCTTCTCTCCCAGGGGACGTGTAGGTACTTTTCTTCTCTCTATGTTTGCTCTCTCCATGTCTGCTCCTCATTCCAGTCAAAGAAACAATCAGGTCAGGAATGCTGCACCACTGCAACTCAACCGTCACTCAGCTGAAAGTAATCAACCTTCTACCTTTGTTCCATTGAGAGATTCAGCATGTTCAGCAGCATTCCTCCAACCACCACAGCTGTCTGCCCTGTGTGTTAGCGAGCCTGGACACCCACAGCTGTCTGCCCTGTGTGTTAGCTAGCCTGGACACCCACAGCTGTCTGCCCTGTGTGTTAGCTAGCCTGGACACCGACAGCTGTCTGCCCTGTGTGTTAGCTAGCCTGGACACACACAGCTGTCTGCCCTGTGTGTTAGCCAGCCTGTCTGGCCCTGATTGTGTGCGTGCAAGTCTAGCCAGCGAGCTGTCCGTACCTTGGGCCCTTCACTTAGAGATCAATCACACTGCTTAACTTCTCCCCACAGCCCTGCCAGGCTGGCACTGTGCCCTTTTTGGAGCTGCATGTCTATATCCAGACTAGCATACAATATGGGAATTCTGTATGATGGAGCTGCATGTCTATATCCAGACTAGCATACAATATGGGAATTCTGTATGATGGAGCTGCATGTCTATATCCAGACTAGCATACAATATGGGAATTCTGTATGATGGAGCTGCATGTCTATATCCAGACTAGCATACAATATGGGAATTCTGTATGATGGAGCTGCATGTCTATATCCAGACTAGCATACAATATGGGAATTCTGTATGATGGAGCTGCATGTCTATATCCAGACTAGCATACAATATGGGAATTCTGTATGATGGAGCTGCATGTCTATATCCAGACTAGCATACAATATGGGAATTCTGTATGATGGAGCTGCATGTCTATATCCAGACTAGCATACAATATGGGAATTCTGTATGATGGAGCTGCATGTCTATATCCAGACTAGCATACAATATGGGAATTCTGTATGATGGAGCTGCATGTCTATATCCAGACTAGCATACAATATGGGAATTCTGTATGATGGAGCTGCATGTCTATATCCAGACTAGCATACAATATGGGAATTCTGTATGATGGAGCTGCATGTCTATATCCAGACTAGCATACAATATGGGAATTCTGTATGATGGAGCTGCATGTCTATATCCAGACTAGCATACAATATGGGAATTCTGTATGATGGAGCTGCATGTCTATATCCAGACTAGCATACAATATGGGAATTCTGTATGATGGAGCTGCATGTCTATATCCAGACTAGCATACAATATGGGAATTCTGTATGATGGAGCTGCATGTCTATATCCAGACTAGCATACAATATGAGAATTCTGTATGATGGAGCTGCATGTCTATATCCAGACTAGCATACAATATGGGAATGCTGTATGATGGAGCTGCATGTCTATAGCATCAATAGATCTGTATGATGGAGCTGCATGTCATACAATAGCAGAATTCTGTATGATGGAGCTGCATGTCTATATCCAGACTAGCATACAATATGAGAATTCTGTATGATGGAGCTGCATGTCTATATCCAGACTAGCATACAATATGGGAATTCTGTATGATGGAGCTGCATGTCTATATCCAGACTAGCATACAATATGGGAATTCTGTATGATGGAGCTGCATGTCTATATCCAGACTAGCATACAATATGGGAATGCTGTATGATGGAGCTGTATGTCTATATCCAGACTAGCATACAATATGAGAATTCTGTATGATGGAGCTGCATGTCTATATCCAGACTAGCATACAATATGGGAATTCTGTCTGATGGAGCTGCATGTCTATATCCAGACTAGCATACAGTATAGGAATGCTGTATGATGGAGCTGCATGTCTATATCCAGACTAGCATACAGTATGGGAATTCTGTCTGGAGCTGCATGTCTATATCCAGACTAGCATACAATATGGGAATTCTGTATGATGGAGCTGCATGTCTATATCCAGACTAGCATACAATATGGGAATTCTGTATGATGGAGCTGCATGTCTATATCCAGACTAGCATACAATATGGGAATTCTGTATGATGGAGCTGCATGTCTATATCCAGACTAGCATACAATATGGGAATTCTGTATGATGGAGCTGCATGTCTATATCCAGACTAGCATACAATATGGGAATTCTGTATGATGGAGCTGCATGTCTATATCCAGACTAGCATACAATATGGGAATTCTGTATGATGGAGCTGCATGTCTATATCCAGACTAGCATACAATATGGGAATTCTGTATGATGGAGCTGCATGTCTATATCCAGACTAGCATACAATATGGGAATTCTGTATGATGGAGCTGCATGTCTATATCCAGACTAGCATACAATATGGGAATTCTGTATGATGGAGCTGCATGTCTATATCCAGACTAGCATACAATATGGGAATTCTGTATGATGGAGCTGCATGTCTATATCCAGACTAGCATACAATATGGGAATTCTGTATGATGGAGCTGCATGTCTATATCCAGACTAGCATACAATATGGGAATTCTGTATGATGGAGCTGCATGTCTATATCCAGACTAGCATACAATATGGGAATTCTGTATGATGGAGCTGCATGTCTATATCCAGACTAGCATACAATATGGGAATTCTGTATGATGGAGCTGCATGTCTATATCCAGACTAGCATACAATATGGGAATTCTGTATGATGGAGCTGCATGTCTATATCCAGACTAGCATACAATATGGGAATTCTGTATGATGGAGCTGCATGTCTATATCCAGACTAGCATACAATATGGGAATTCTGTATGATGGAGCTGCATGTCTATATCCAGACTAGCATACAATATGGGAATTCTGTATGATGGAGCTGCATGTCTATATCCAGACTAGCATACAATATGGGAATTCTGTATGATGGAGCTGCATGTCTATATCCAGACTAGCATACAATATGGGAATTCTGTATGATGGAGCTGCATGTCTATATCCAGACTAGCATACAATATGGGAATTCTGTATGATGGAGCTGCATGTCTATATCCAGACTAGCATACAATATGGGAATTCTGTATGATGGAGCTGCATGTCTATATCCAGACTAGCATACAATATGGGAATTCTGTATGATGGAGCTGCATGTCTATATCCAGACAAGCATACAATATGGGAATTCTGTATGATGGAGCTGCATGTCTATATCCAGACTAGCATACAATATGGGAATTCTGTATGATGGAGCTACATGTCTATATCCAGACAAGCATACAATATGGGAATTCTGTATGATGGAGCTGCATGTCTATATCCAAACAAGGATACAATATGGGAATTCTGTATGATGGAGCTGCATGTATATATCCAGACTAGCATACAATATGGGAATTCTGTATGATGGAGCTGCATGTCTATATCCAGACAAGCATACAGTATGGGAATTCTGTATGATGGAGCTCCATGTCTATATCCAGACCAGCATACAGTATAGAAATTCTGTATGATGGAGCTGCATGTCTATATCCAGACAAGCATATAGTATAGGAATTCTGTATGATGGAGCTCCATGTCTATATCCAGACCAGCATACAGTATAGGAATTCTGTATGATGGAGCTGCATGTCTATATCCAGACAAGCATACAGTATGGGAATTCTGTATGATGGAGCTCCATGTCTATATCCAGACCAGCATACAGTATAGAAATTCTGTATGATGGAGCTGCATGTCTATATCCAGACAAGCATATAGTATAGGAATTCTGTATGATGGAGCTCCATGTCTATATCCAGGCCAGCATACAGTATAGTAATTCTGTATGATGGAGCTGCATGTCTATATCCAGACTAGCATACAGTATGGGAATTCTGTATGATGGAGCTCCATGTCTATATCCAGACTAGCATACAGTTTGGGAATTCTGTATGATGGAGCTCCGTGTCTATATCCAGACTAGCATACAGTTTGGGAATTCTGTATGATGGAGCTCCATGTCTATATCCAGGCCAGCATACAGTATAGTAATTCTGTATGATGGAGCTCCGTGTCTATATCCAGACTAGCATACAGTTTGGGAATTCTGTATGATGGAGCTCCGTGTCTATATCCAGACTAGCATACAGTTTGGGAATTCTGTATGATGGAGCTCCGTGTCTATATCCAGACTAGCATACAGTTTGGGAATTCTGTATGATGGAGCTCCATGTCTATATCCAGACTAGCATACAGTTTGGGAATTCTGTATGATGGAGCTCCATGTCTATATCCAGACTAGCATACAGTTTGGGAATTCTGTATGATGGAGCTCCATGTCTATATCCAGACTAGCATACAGTTTGGGAATTCTGTATGATGGAGCTCCATGTCTATATCCAGACTAGCATACAGTTTGGGAATTCTGTATGATGGAGCTCCATGTCTATATCCAGACTAGCATACAGTTTGGGAATTCTGTATGATGGAGCTCCATGTCTATATCCAGACTAGCATACAGTATGGGAATTCTGTATGATGGAGCTCCATGTCTATATCCAGACTAGCATACAGTATGGGAATTCTGTATGATGGAGCTCCATGTCTATATCCAGACTAGCATACAGTATGGGAATTCTGTATGATGGAGCTCCATGTCTATATCCAGACTAGCATACCGTTTGGGAATTCTGTATGATGGAGCTCCATGTCTATATCCAGACTAGCATACAGTATGGGAATTCTGTATGATGGAGCTCCATGTCTATATCCAGACTAGCATATCGGTAATCTGTATGATGGAACGTCTCATTTAAGTCTTTCTTCAAAAAGAGATTCCTATGTTAATTACTACAGTCGGCTAAATCATACCCAATTTTGAGTTTCCATCCCAATATTATATATTATACTTTATATACATCACAGAACACTGAAATATAACAAAACTGATTGACATTTCAGATAAACAAAAATGGTGTATTAATTATGAAATTATTCAAAATATTAAGAGCATTTCACCCATGAAGCCACTAGGTAATTTGACTGCAAGAAAGGGCTACTGCGACGGCATACATAAATACTAGAAACAACAGTGGGTAGTGGCTGAGGCGGAGTATCATTAATTCAGCCTGCATCCCTAGAGAGACAATAGCTCACTTAATCAGGCTGGTATCATTCGAGTCAAATCTGGGGCCCCCTGCCCCGTGACCCCCTGCCGCCCTGCCTGTCCCTCTTCTGGAGAATGACAAGTGGAATATGAGCCCCAGTGAAATGAAGGGATGCTGTTCCTGCTGTGCCCTGATGCCCTCCCTGTGCCCTGGTGTGAACTAGAACATGTTGGAGTAGATTAGTATATAATAGATTTCCTCTCCCCCTGCAAAGGAAGCTTGGAATTGCAGGATTGCAGATCACCAAGAGGTGCAAGTTATCTGGGTTTTACTTTTCTAACTAATCCCATACAGCTCAGTGAGAAGGCTCCTGGTCCTTAGCAGGAGGACAATCTATAGCAGTGTTTTTATTCTTCACTCTGATGTTCCCAAGGTAACCAGAAAAACAAA
This sequence comes from Oncorhynchus keta, assembly GCF_023373465.1. Classification (NCBI taxonomy): domain Eukaryota; kingdom Metazoa; phylum Chordata; class Actinopteri; order Salmoniformes; family Salmonidae; genus Oncorhynchus; species Oncorhynchus keta. Next base: position 27,483,349 of record NC_068450.1, read on the forward strand.
ATCGAGAACATGTATTGATCTAATCCTTTTTCTTTTTCTTGTTGTTTAGTTTCCCGGTCATTTCATTTCACAGTTTATATTTTCAAACTGATGTCCAACTGTTTAGTCAATCTCCGAACAAAGGTGTTCATCCAAAATGATCCAGATTTATTCTACTGGGTCAAAGTTGAGAAGTTAAATCCCTCTTACAGTAAATTATGGAGTTCACTTTGAACTGCCATCCTCTACCAGAGTAGCTGCAATTGTATACAATAATTCCTAATAGAGTTGCCAGCCTTCTACTCTCAGTGTATGTGATTGGCAGTATTCTACAGTTCACAGTATGGAGTAGGTTGTGGTCTCTGTAGTGTGTGGGTCCCTGGGCAAGAAGCGTCTATCCCACAGTGCAGCATATAGCACAGATCAAACACTTGACTGCTGTGATCAAATCTAAGTGGCTGCTATGCTGTAGTCAGTGGTAAAGAGACATTATTACCAATAAGATGAGAGCTGAGTTGGATGTCTTTAACACATCTTTGATCATCCAGCGCTAGTTTGAATACAGAGCAGGTACAATAAGGCAGGTATTTGTTCTTATTTGTAAACTTGGCCAAGTAACGCTATTGGATTCAGGAAGCCTGAGTATGTTTTAGATTGATTGTATTAAAATGTCAGTATTTTCAAAGGTATTTACAATACACACACTACTAGTGAAAGTACAGTCGGCTAAATATCTGATCTGAGCTCATTGATGTCATAGATTGTTTTGTTTGTGTAATTGTGGAGATTGAGGCTACCATTCCAACACGATAGATCATGTGAGCATGCATACATGAGGACAAACTGAAGACCATGAATAGATGAGATGTACTGTAGTCAGCCTTGGCTTGAAAGACCAACATCCAGCCATATGACTTGGTTGGTGAAAAGAGCGGTTAAGTGTTAGGTGTTAAGTCAGGGAGAGAGCAGTGGAGAGTGGGCAGCAGAGACATCCCAGTCAAGTGGAAGGAAGGTCAGACAGACAGACAGACAGACAGACAGACAGACAGACAGACAGACAGACAGACAGACAGACGGCAGGGGCTCTGGCCTATGGCAGCGTATGTGTTTCTGTAGCCCCATCCTTAGTATATAGAGTTTAGGGCCTGTATCCACAAAGCATCTCAGAGTAGGAGGGCTGATCTAGGATCTGTCCATACAATCATAAAAGATAAAACTGATCCTAGATCAGCACTCATACTCTGAGACACTTTGTGGACACAGGCCTAGGACCTGAGGGGCTGATATAGGGACACAGATAAAAAGAGAATCTGCCCCTCGAACACAGTCATGTGTTTCCAGAGCATGTGATCCATTAGGAGCAGCGTCATCATCTTCCGTTCAGTCTGTGGTCCTTTCTGTGGGTAGGTGGTAGCACTTGTTGGGTTAAACACTGCAATGTGGCAGCAATTTTGGTTTCTGCTAAATTCCGGAACATTAGAGAGTCTGAGTTTTTTTGAAGGTACATTTCACGGCCAATTTCTAAGCAGGAATCACCTTTGGTTTGGTTGTTTATGAAAACATCTCCTAATGAGACAGTGAGTCTACATTACAGTGAAATATTTAATTCACTTCTGTGTAAGCAATTTACTCCAGAGAAATCACTCATTATATGGTTTCCAAATGGTCTTTCTTTATCATCTGTTTGATGAATTTCTGTTTTACACGTTTAAAATGTAATTTAGTGAGTATGATTTTCAATGTAATGGTATCACCCATAATTCTGCCAATCCAGGATTTTGCTATATTCATTTATTAGAGTCAATTACCTTACCTTATTGAATATTGCCTTACCAGTATATGAATATCATTCTGAAACCCTTGGTTGGAAATAAAATCCAAGATGCCATTGGTTTAAATGTGGTGTCTGTCTTGACCGATGCAACTGGCCTCATTAAAATTATACCCATGTTTAACACGAAACTCAAACCGGCGCACACGCCATCGTGCGCCATTGTGCATAAATGTATTTTGTCACCCCACACCAAACGTGATTACGACACGCAGGTTAAAATATCAAATCAAACCAATTACATTCATTTGGGGACAGGTTGAAAAGCATTAAACGTGTATGGCAATTTAGCTAGTTAGCTTGCACATGCTAGCTAATTGGTCCTATTTAGCTAGCTTGCTGTTGCTAGCTAATTTGTTCTGGGATATAAACATTGAGTTGTTCTTTTACCTGAAATGCACAAGGTCCTCTACTCCGACAATTAATCCACACATAAAACAGTCAACCGAATCATTTCTAGTCATCTCTCCTCTTTCCAGGCTTTTTCATCTTTGAACTTATATGGTGATTGGCATCTAAACTTTCATAGTATTACCACGACGACCGGCAAAACAGTTAGTCTTTCAATCACCCACGTGGGTATAACCAATGAGGAGATGGCACATGGGTACCTTCTTCTATAAACCAATGAGGAGATGGGAGAGGCAGGACTTGCAGCGATCTGCATCAGAAATAGAAATGACTTCTATTTTAGCCCTTGGCAACGCAGACGTTCGTTGGTGCGCGCGGGCACTGTGGGTGCAATAATTGAATAATGTGGATTTCAAAATGTATTTTGCAACGCTCACACACCGGTCTGGTCAGCATGTTAGACATTAAAACCACAGGCTTTAATTGGTTAATAGGATTCAAATTCTCCCTCTACAACCACCCCCATTACAACCCCAGTCATATGGTTTCTCAAATATGAAGTGAAAGAGAGGTTATTTCTGGACAAGCCTTTCAATCATGCAGACATAGTCCTATAGCATGGTCATTTGACTGCTTTTCCAAAGCCTTGGACAATGTCAAGAAATGTCTCAATTTTCCTCAATAGAATGTTATATGAGTCAAGTGAATGTATGACCACATTACAGTAAATGGGAGTTCATGCTAATTTCTGATTTTATGTCCTTTGCCGGGAGATGATCCGTGCAAAACATCCCTGAAATTGAACTCCATATGAAACAATTGATCATCACCTTCCTCATCTGAGAGTCACCGTGTCCGGAGAAATGAGGATTAAGAAAACATCTGTGGCCCTAAACTTGTCAAAGTCAATTGATGTCATGACTAAAATGTGCAGCTCGATGGTTTTAAATCATCATTCTTTATCGTCTCGATTCTTCAACATGACACTATTTCAGTCATCCATTAAAGTCTAAATGTCTGCCTATATGCCAATCTGGTGTATCTTCAAGTTCTCATGATGCCAGATGGTGAAAGGGAGAGTTGTCATCTCAAGTAGGAGTCTCGCTGTCTTGACTCAGCCTTACATCCCACTTGTTCATGTCACATCGTATAATTGGAGGGGTATAGTTGTATACTGAACAGTGTATCTGTATATGGTCGTTATAAAGCACTCTGACTACAGTATAGCTTCCTCACTAATCCTGGTTGACCATGGCCCTTAGGGAACCAGTTAAGGTTTCACTGTAGTTCCACTCCTATATTGCTGCCAACAAAAACCACAGAGAAGAGAAAGTATGGTTCATCTCCTCAGAGCCAAACCCAATGTACTGTCATCCCAGAGCTTCATGTTAACCAGACTGCTTGAACCTGGCAGTAGAGACGTGCTGCTCTCTTTATGTGGGATTTAAGTTACTCAACAATACCTCTCTCCGTTCCAGGGTTGGCTATAATTTCAGCAAAACAGTGGATCCTAAATGAAATATATTGTTATGCACTTTCTGTAATCTGTGTGCTGTGTGTGTCTCAGGAATGTTGATACATCTCAGAATATTGAAGCACATTGAATGATAACCCCATGTCACTTTGAAACTAATGTTACATTCTGTGTTTCGTATCATTTCAGGTATGCTGCCCTGCATAATGGAAACCACATTGAACAGGAAAAGCAGTCGTTGCAAAGAGAGGACACAGAGTCACAGGAGTCCTGCTTCTGACAACCACAGACAGATAGACAGTCAGACAGACACCTCCCCATGCAGGATGAGACAGGGACTGGGTCAGAACCATCCCTGGAGGGGGTCATTCTAAAACAGCCTCTCCAACTGAGAGACAGCCAACTCGACAACGTCTCCGGACTTCATTCTTAGTAGCAGGATTTGATTATGGACTGTTGAACACTACAAGGTGAACAATGTTGCCAAAGCTATTTGATATGAACTTGGTTTTAAGATATGTCCTTCCATATTTCCTTTGCTTAGAAAATGAAGGAAAACACTCCAAATCTCTCTGATCCACTATAGCTCCGTTAGAAGAGAGAATGTTTCAGGATGGCTTAGTGTCACTTAGAATGAAGCATTAACTTGAAATGTTCTAATTTAAAAAAATGTAAAGGTCTCTTATCTCTCCCTGTCATTGGTGCCCTGTACTCAATCACTAGCAGCCTACTTTCTCTTGATGTTCTGCACAATCTTCAAAAGCCGAAAGGGATAGAAAGTAATTGAACACACCTACGGTAAAGTATGAAGTAATTCAGCTCTTGACCGACTCTTGATGAGTATTATTAGCTGCTAAAATATATAAAGGATTCATCCCTTCCCTGTCATGACTCATCTCTCAGATGTATATAAGGATGGACCATGCAATAAGATGGACATGTTTCCATGAAAGCTTTTAAAAAGTTCTGGTTGCTGGAGTAATCTTGGTCGCAGTATTTTGCCTCCTACTGCTGCTGTGTGGTAGTATACTACTATACTCTGTACAGTACGTGTGTGCATACTTGAGATCATGTCCTCTGCTTTTTGAAGTGCCGCTCTCAACATCACGTGTGTTTAGTCCAGTCCACAGTAACATCCAATGTCTTATACATGACTAACAGTAGCCTGTAAACATGTGCCAGAATGTACTCACATTTTCATTCATTTTATATTCATAAACAATCAAAGGTATCCTTGAACTGTATACGCAGCACTTCAGTCAATGTTTACTTGCACCTGAAATGTAAACATTGGCTTTTTCACTTAGGTTATTTTCCTGTGCCATTTCAGAGCAAACCAATCCACTTGCTGAGTCCTTCAGTAGGCTACCAATGAGGTCTAGCTCATGTAAGGTATTCGCCACCAAAGCCAGCATTTAATTTTCTATGAGTCACCAAATAGAGGACCAGTGGTTCAGTTAATTATATTTTCTGTCCAAAGCACTGGGAATATTTACTTTCAGTAAGCAATGTAAAGAGATCAACCAACAGACATACCAACTGTATTTTCCCCCACACATCCATCCTGTTAAACACACATTCAAAACTAAATGACCCTGTTGGTTGAACTTCCTGATGAAATGTCCAACCTTTGTAGATATCTGCTTTTGATGGGCTAACAGTACGGTCCTCATGTTTCTGTAATGCATAGAATGTAGATGACCATTCAGGTGTCTCAGAGTGGGGTGTTGACGGCAGGGTCAAGTGTGTTACACAGTGTCCAGAAGCATTAAGCCATTAATCATTACATTCTTCCTCCTTACAAAACTGAAACTTCAGTCACACACTCTTTCATCCTGTCCTTGGATTCAATCGTTCCCCTGGAGATTCATGAGAAGTAATAATAACGATTTATTTTATTTTAGGAATATTTATACTTTTCAGGGGAAGGTTTTGACAGTTCTGCTATTCCAGAGGGTCTTGGTCGATACAAATGTTCTTGTTTTTTCCTGCAGTAACTGACAGCTAAATGTATTTAGAATATATAGGCAGAGCATTTACAGTGCTATACCCTCCCGCTACAGACATCAAAACAATGTTTTTTTGTTCGTTTTTTTAAATTCTCCTTTTAAAAAATGATTTCACTCACTGTGACCTCTTCCTTAATTGAAGCACTAGCACTTTTGTAAAATATAGATGATAATGTAAAAAGATTATTCCATAGTCTTCTCATCAGTTGATTGTCCCGAGACCAATATGATGTAAACCATGAATAGGTATTTTGATCACTTAAGTTATTAACTTTCCTTTTCATTCATCCTGAGGATTTAATTTAATTTAATGTTTTATTTTTGGTGATACATTCAGAAAATTCTGTTATGTCATTTGAAAAAAAAGATGAATATAAAAGTAACTACAATGTGTATAATCCATTCTAATTATGTAAACATCTTCTCAAATGATTCCTTTTGTGCGTAAGACCGTGCACTTTGTACAAACAATGCAACATAATGTTTGTCCGTGAACTATCTTAACATTTCATTTGTATATTTTATTTTGTGTTTGTGTTTTTTAGGAAGTGAATTCAGCCAATGAAGCAGATTATGCATCGTTCTGTCAGGCTTCTGTTTCTGAGATTTTAAAGTTTAAATAGTGATGTATTTTTCTGCAAAGAGTGTAAAATGAGTCTGTGTCTGTTCAGTGGGCAATTATAATGACTTTATATTCTCCATTCCAGTAGCTCTGCTGGCCTATCCTTCCAGCACAGTATAATGGTAAAGGCTGAACATGTATGCTACCATATACTACGACTGATGCAGTCTCATACAGCTGTTGATTGAGCTTTGTTATGTTCAAGATGTTTATAAACCTTGTACATCACAACATTCTATTGCCAGTTTTCAGTGGACGTGGCCACCATAATAATTTCAGCCAAACTAAGAAATGTGTCCCATCATGTTTTGTTTGTGATAATAGGTACAGGATTCTGCGTACTCACTCCCCCGGGCCTGGTGGTTACCATGACACCTGGAATATAAAGATATGTGATCGACATGGTACATTATGTGTTGGTGGTTGAAAGTCCAGAATTAGAATACTGCCTGTAGAGATTTAAAAAGGACAACCTCCTGTGTTAATAACACACCTTTCATGTTTACTATAGTACTTTACATGCAAGAGGTAGATTTGAAAGGAGAACCATCCACTAGCGCGCATTTGACTGCTGATAATGGGAAGTGTGGTAATTCATTGTATCTTCTGCTTTGTCCAGTAGGAGCTCCTTTTAATCCTTTGTGGATAACATACACGTACATAAAAGGTCAAAGTGATGATATATTCAATGATTCACCTGTTCATTAGTGATCAGAATCACAGGCATCTTCTAGTCCCTGTGGTGTATTCTAACACCCCCAGACTCTGCATACTCAGGACATCTGAAGCCCCATTTATACCTGCAGCTAACATGCATCCTTCATCCTGATCTTGTCCGTTTACACTTATAAGATCTGATCAAAGTCTTTGAACCGTCCATACCTGTCTGGAAATGTGGGTACAATCAGAATGTGGATATGATCCGGACACAGGACGCATGTTAACACCTATAAATGGGTCTTGAGAGAGGCTGAGCTTTGAGGTCAGTTGTCAAGAGGCGAAAGGCAAGGGACTGCACCTCACATAGAGCTACAACTATAATAGGCAGATCAAGTCAATCGTACATAATTCATCTGGGGAGATATTAGACAATGAGGAAGAAAAAAATGAAATGTGCAGTTTCAACAAACCATTTTTGTTAAGTCAATTTAAAACATACGCAAATGTTGGTACTTTTAAATCTCAACAAAAAGCATTGCCTTTTAAAAGTTGATCTAGATGCAATAACGTCACAGAAAGAGTTGTATCTCAAAGCCATACATTCCCTTACGGTTTGGACATTTTGGTTCAATCCTTTTTCCGTTTTCGTCATTTCGTCACCGTCACCACGACTCTTAGGGTGTCGCCTCTGAAAGCTGCCCTGAAGGCAGAGCAAGCTCACAGAATGAAGGTGCTCTACAGTAAATCTCCCAACAAGGTGGTTGAAGAATAAACTTTTGTAATAACACTCAGTATTTCTTTTGATGGAAGAAAGATGGGTCACTATTTTCATGTACTCTGGCTTCTTCTCTGTCAGGGAGCTATAACTTGGATGACTTTTTCTGTTGCTATGTGACAGCTTTAATAAATGATAATGAATGATAATTGAAGACGGAGAGACGTTACTAATCCCTGGCGTCAGGTTTCCTTTTGGCGTCACCTGGCTCTGATAGAGAGCATGCTAGTCATTTACATTACAGATAATAATGTCCTTCAAACACTCCATAAACAATTCCTGTTAGCTCCAAATGCTAAGCATTCAAAGTCTCTCCCTCTCTTTCCACAGAATCAGTGAGGCTGCCTGGATTGGCTGCCTGGTTTGTTATATAATAGTGAATAGAGCAGGTAACATAGGTTGGGACCTTTTGCCCTTTTCCCATAAGCAATGGCCCTCAGTTCCAGTCCAGTTAGAATACAGCCTGTTGATTCAGAAAGCCGGAGCTCATTTCTCCTTCAGCCAATACAAGATGAATGGTATGCGTCACTTCCAACCTCTCAGTACATGGGGAATGCATCTGACTGAGAGTCCTTAGAATAAGGATACCTCATGTACCAGGTAAAAGCAAACTTATGTGTGTGTTCCTCTTATCATGTTCTACATTGGAGTCCCATGGGTCAGTAATTATGCTAGTCATGTTAGCATAACGTCACATTAATGTCTCCTTAGCTGTACAGTAATGTTAACGCTAACCAAATCACACACATAGGTCAGCAAACATGTAGGTTCTTGTACAAGATGGGTTGCTGCCGTCATTCTGGTCCCAAAGCTGGTGACCATATGGCTCAGCTTGGTTACCAGCAGACCTTTGACAGACAAGTACCACACATCCTGGTTCCCAGACAGACTTATGACAGACAGACGTGAGCCTCATCACACGATGGCATGTTTAAATCAGATGGAAACCATTACAGAATCACAATATCTTGCAGATGTCAAAGCAACAACGTTTTAAATAACTGGTTTAACAGATGGACTTGCCACCTTGGGGTTTTGTCTCCCCATTCTGAACTACAGTAGTCTATGTGCCTGACACAGAACGTAGTCTCCTTCTTTCTTCGTCTGCTTCTTTGCTTTAAAATTAATTTACTGTGTATCCTGACACTCTATGCATAAGCTCACATACACACTCACACCAAACTACAGTATGAGGCATCCTGCTGTAGATTAATTTTACAGTGCAATGACAGGTTGGCCTATTATACCACCATAGAAAAAACTGTTTGGCAGCTAGCACAGATACAACTGGTTCCAGGATATACAAAACTTTTCTCAATAGGCAATCAGATTGGCAAAGTCAAGGAGGTTTTTCCTTTCTGAAGCTGATTGGACTTAGCATGCAGAGACTCATTTCCTGCTTATTGATTTGATCTACTTCCTCTTTATTTCTCATACCTGACATTCCGTCATTTATTTCTCAGTCTATTCAGTGTGAATATAATTTGGAGAGAGTTGTTTGCTCCTCAAACAATATTGTTTTGAGATAAACTTCAGTTTAAATGGAAACAGTTATCTATTGATTTCCATTACCATGCTGAGGTTAACCGACATTGATGATACAAGCTTCATCAAGTATTTTCTACAAAATCGTTGAGCCAGTAGAACTTCAGCTCTAATTCCTGTGGAGTTCACAGTTTGGCCTGATTAGAAAGAGGATTCTTGGTCCCTAACAGTTATCAAGCACCATGCAGAAGCCAACCGTATAATTATTGCATGGAAACTGAACAATGTCTCTCCCTGATTGTCTCGTGGAGGAGTTTCAGAGCCCATTCATCATTCCCTCCCTCCCTGTGAGGATCAAGCCATGTTTCATTTAAAAATTGAGTAGAAAAAGCAGCATTATAACAAGCGAAAATGTCAGAGTACTAATGGACTGTGCACTTACTGACGTAGTGAGCCTCTCCTTGGGTTGTCACTAGTTACCACAGCCACAAAGTCATAAACCCCACCTATTTCTAAAATTTCTGTTCTTAAAATCTGATTTTAAACCTAACCCTAACCTTAGCTACAGTGTTAACTTAACCTGCCTAACCTTAACCTTGAGGAGAGAGATCGTGACATCGCAATTAAAGCTTGCCTAACATGGTAAAAATGCTCCTTTCACCGATTTATTTTGCTGATTATTTTTCCCGGGTGCTATTTCCCATGGCACTCTCTCATAACTGTCTCAACTTGACCTTTAAACATACATTCTAGATTTTAATGACTTTGTAAGCTTTCTAATAATGCATCTAACCTTTAGAACAGGGATGCGCAACTCCAGTCCTCGGGGGCCAGAGATGTCAGACTCTTCCCCCCATCGCTAGCAAACACAGATGATTAAACTAATTACATTATAAGTCCTTAGGAGTCTAAGCCGGGGGGGGGGGGCATATGGAATTGTTTTAAGAAGGTCAAACCAAGGATAATTTAGCCATTTGATTTTGAATTGTAGGACACCTTTAGGGATTCAAATATAAAACAATTATTAGATGAAACATTGAATTTGGCCTTACTGCTATTAGCCCATAGAAACGCATTGAATAACATATTTATACATGCATAAACACCTGTAGAGTCTCAAAAATTGAATTTAAAAAGGATGTTTTTTTGTTGTCCTAGATCTGAGAGATAGAAAGATCAAGATTTTTGTTTTGTTTGACACCTGTTATCCATCTTATTTTAGGCACTAAACTACTTTCATATATTCTATACATCCATCATTTTTTAAAACTGGTAACGGGCTACCTTCTGACAAATCTTGAGAGGCTTGTGGGGCATCCTAGAGCAAAACACGTACGTGTTCATGGGAGTCTCACCTTTCCACAGAGGGGTCATATTAGTGTGTAGCCAAACTGTTCAGGCGCTACAGACAGACGTTGGCAGATCGGTGGTACCGACTTCAGGCGTGTCCAATACTGCATCTGGGGGTTATAGAGCAAAATGGAGATCGCCATCGTGTTTTTGAGTCTCCTCTTTCCATAGAGTGGTCATACTATTTCGGATGCTACCGACATTTTCGTGAGAAGATCGATTTTCAGGATGTACTGTAGTTCGGCCACCTTCCAATGCAGATGTGGAAGGTCGACATCGGCAGATGCAGTGGATTGAGATGCAGCCCGCGCAACAAAACAGATCTTCAACAGACAGATTTCAATGGGGATTTTCTCATTTTGCTGATTAGATTTCCATGTGTGTTAGCTGGGGCTGGGGAAAACGTGACACCATTTAGACCCCTGAGAACTGGAGATGCTGATCTCTGCTTTAGAGGTTCAGAGGATCTCACTCTCTCAGCTCAACTTGGATGGAGGTTGGCCCTTATACTATGGGGCTCTCCAGTGTAATCCAGAGATGAGAGCTATGTTCATTTGGAACAGTGCACTCCAATGTGAGGAGACGCTCAAGGGGCAGCCAAGTTGAGCTAACCCTTCTCTTCCTCTGGTAGGATTATGGAGGACGGTGCCTCTCAGGGATCAAAATGTGATCGAATGAAGATTTTAGCTGTGTTTAGCTTTGTTTGATGTACTGTTTTTGTGTTCTGTATTTGCTCTTGGTAGAAATGGGTATGAAGGAGATCTCTGAGATGTGAATGGGAAGCAGTTGTCCAAGAAGTGCTTATTATAACGCAACTGAATAAAGAGATGTTTTGTCAGGAGCACTGTCTGTGAACCTTCGCCACTCACTTAATGTCTTCATCAAATGTGTCCTTTCGTCTTTACATTTTGTCTGCCTTGCTTAGTGCACCAACTCTTCTCCTAATACATTTTTTTAAAGGCCAGCCTGTCAAAGCAGGGTAATGTTTCAGCATATCCTTTACAGTTTAAGATGTTTTGTTTAAGATACTAGTTGCCATTCTACTCAAATAAATCACAGGAAAAACATTGCACCCCTTTTAAAGTAGCTGCAGTGATGGCATACTAAGCCAAATGTATGTTCTTTCTCCCACACATTCCATAGATATTTAGAGCGCGGTCTGTCTGTTTGGAATGGGTTTACTAGTAGTGTCCTAAAGTGTCTCCTGCTGATTCCTATCTGTGGAGTGTTTTACGACAGACGCTCCCTCCTTCATTCTCAGCAGTACCTCTGTCCTCTTTTATTAGACGAGCTGTGAGCTGGGGGAGAGGTGAAGAGAGGTGCCAAAGTTCCACTGGACTCATGCAGATGATGACTCCCACAGGCATGGGCCTGTAGAAAGAGTCTCAGAGTATGACTGCTGAAATGGTAGTATGCCATTTTTGCCCCATGCAACATTGCACAAGATCACATTTTCTACGTGAATTGTTAACAGAAACATCGTCACTTGTCTTTCTACTTGAAATTCAAGTCTTTAGGTGACTTTTTGGCAAACTCCAACGCAGGCTGTCGTGCATTTTACTGAGGAGTGGCTTCTGGCTTCCTGTCTCAGACTCTACGACAACTCCTTCGACCTCATGGCTTGGTTTTGGCTCTGACATGACTTGTCAACTGTGGGACCTTATATAGACAGGTGTGTGGCTTCCAGGGCATCTCTTTGGCCTGAATGCCAAGCATCACGTCTGGAGAAAACCTGGCACCATCCCTACTACGGTGAAGCATGGTGGTGGCAGCATCATTCTGTGGGGATGTTTTTCAGTGGCAGGGATTACAGGATTTACTTTTAGATAATAATGAAGAACATTACATGGACAGGGGGAGCCTGATCCTGAATCAGCACTCCTATACTCTAGAGCCCCCAGAACATTGTCAATACAGCGGGGGACTCCTGGTATCATATGAACATACATAAGACATGGTAAAATGTGTAGAATTGCAGGAAATGAGCATTAAAAATGCAAAAGAATTGTGTAAACAGTTTGAACATTTTGGGATTGCATGGGTTGAGAGGTGGGGTTTGTTGCTACAATGATAAATGATAATATCCATCCGGACCTTTTCCACCTGGGAAATCTGTGTGTTTTGACCTTCTCAGATAGTAGTTGAGTACCCTGATGTAGAGTCTGAGATGAGCACTGAGCCATGGAGAGAGATGAAGAACTGACATACCTACTTCCATGCTGATGTGGCTCCTTTTAAACAGAACAAACCAGGGCATCTCAGAGTAGGATTGCTGATCTAAGATTAGTTTTGCTATGTTGGTCAAATGAATGAGATTACATGGACAAGTGCGAACTGATCCTAGATCTGCATTCCTATTTTGAGACTGCTTATTCTGACGGAGCGCTGAGGCACAACTTTGTTGTTATGTCAGGTTTTCCATTACTATAACAAGAGTAGTGGAGAGAGATTCAATGATGACATGGCGTGTAGTAACATACTGCAGAATCCCAGTGTCTGATGAGGTTCCAGGGGATCAATGTAAGATCCAGATCCATCCTAACTTCAAGCTCAGAGCTAATTATATCTTTCCATGGCCTTCAGTCATTTAGGTAATATTCTTTCAGATATCAAGTCATGTATATGCTTTTGCTTCCTCCAGTCTTGACATAAGTGAGTTTTGATTTCATTTGAATGTATTTTTGTTTTTCTGGAACCACACTGTTTGTCAAATAATGTGCACAAAGTGAGTGAAGGACTTGTCTGTCTGCGAGGGATATTGAAGATGTTCCATGTCAAACACCCCACAGTGACCTGCAGGAAACCACTACCAGGCACAAATCATAAATCACAAAGCCATATTATTCACTTTGACTGGATAAATGTATAAGTCCAGGTGTTTTCCCTGAAATAAAGCCTTGTTCTACTCCTCTGTCATGATTTATAGAAACCTATATCCCTGGATGTGCTGTTGTACTTTTATCCCAAACCAATCGCAACACAATCAACACTGATATCTGAGCTACCTCTGTTTATCAGTGGATTCTACTAGGTAGTTTTCAGCAAAGACTCCGGTTGCAATAGATTCGATTTGCTGGGCTCTGTGTAGTTTGGCACAATCCAGGAGAACCCACTGTTGTTAGCGCTGTGGCAATTTCGAGTGTGTGTTCCCTTCCCTCCAACCTTGCAAAAACACTTATGGTTAAGTTGGATCACAAATCAAGCCAACTCCCATCTCAATGAAGAATGCGCCTGCTTTCCACATAATCAGATTTAGTTAAATAGAAGTAAGAGCAAGTTAATTCAACAATGTGTTGGGCGGATTTCCTTTTGAGTGGGACATCAAGTGGCTAGTGTTGAGCACTTGATGGTAATGGCTTTGCCGGATTTGACAACGGGATTTACAGCCATAGGACAAGCTGAATATTGGCCTACCTTATTATTTGGTTTACAAAGGCCAATGTCACAGCCATTTCTTGTTTTCATTCATACACACATTAAAAACTCTGTATGACACTTAGAAAACCAACTAGACATTTATTAACTTGCTCTCACTCAGACATTGAGATTAAATCAAAGCTATGATACACTTTAGGTTGGTAATAAAACTATAAAAAGACGATCAGGATATTTATAGATCCCTATGGATAAATTTCTTAATTGTATTTCATATTTCATTTAAATTGACAGCAGATTAACAGACATTTTATTGTCCCATGCACCAGTACAGTGAAATGCCTTTCTTGCAAGCTCTAAACCCAACAATGTAGAAATCAATAACAATGTAATCAAATCAAAACACATTTTATTGGTCACATACAAATCAAATCAAATTTATTTATAAAGCCCTTCGTACATCAGCTGATATCCCAAAGTGCTGTACAGAAACCCAGCCTAAAACCCCAAACAGCAAGCAATGCAGGTGTAGAAGCACGGTGGCTAGGAAAAACTCCCTAGAAAGGCCAAAACCTAGGAAGAAACCTAGAGAGGAACCAGGCTATGTGGGGTGGCCAGTCCTCTTCTGGCTGTGCCGGGTGGAGATTATAACAGAACATGGCCAAAATGTTCAAATGTTCATAAATGACCAGCAAGGTCAATAATAATAAGGCAGAACAGTTGAAACTGGAGCAGCAGCACGGCCAGGTGGACTGGGGACAGCAAGGAGTCATCATGTCAGGTAGTCCTGGGGCATGGTCCTAGGGCTCAGGTCATCCGAGAGAGAGAAAGAAAGAGATAATTAGAGAGAGCACATGTGGGGTGGCCAGTCCTCTTCTGGCTGTACCGGGTTGAGAAAGAAAGAGAGAAGGAGAGAATTAGAGAACGCACACTTAGATTCACACATGACACCGAATAGTACAGGAGAAGTACTCCAGATATAACAAACTGACCCTAGCCCCCCGACACATAAACTACTGCAGCATAAATACTGGAGGCTGAGACAGGAGGGGTCAGGAAACACTGTGGACCCATCCAAGGACACCCCCGGACAGGGCCAAACAGGAAGGATATAACCCCACCCACTTTGCCAAAGCACAGCCCCCACAACACTAGAGGGATATCTTCAACCACCAACTTACCATCCTGAGACAAGGCTGAGTGTAGCCCACAAAGATCTCAGCCATGGCACAACCCAAGGGGGGCGCCAAACCAGACAGCATGACCGCATCAGTAAATCAACCCACTCAGGTGACGCACCCCTTCCAGGGACGGCATGAGAGAGCCCCAGTAAGCCAGTGACTCAGCCCCTGTAATAGGGTTAGAGGCAGAGAATCCCAGTGGAAAGAGGGGAACATGGTTAGCAGATGTTAATGCGAGTGTAGCGAAATGCTTGTGCTTCTAGTTCCGACCATGCAGTAATATCTAACAAGTAATCAAACAATTTCACAACAACTACCTTATACACACAAGTGTAAAGGAATTAATAAGAATATGTACATATAAATAGAATGATAAGTGATGGCAGTGCGGCATAGGCAAGATGCAGTGAATGATATAGAGCACAGTATATACATATGAGATGAGTAATGTAGGGTATGTAAACATTATATAAAGTGGCATTTTTAAAGTGACTAGTGATGCATTTATTACATCCAATGATTAATTATTAAAGTGGCTAGAGATTTGAGTCAGTATGTTGGCAGCAGCCACACAATGTTAGTGATGGCTGTTTAACAGTCTGATGGTCTTGACATAGATAGAAACTGTTTTTCAGGCTCTCTGTCCCAGCTTTGATGTACCTGTACTGACCTCGCCTTCTGGATGATATAGCGGGGTGAACAGGCTTGGGTGGTTTGGATGGTTATTGTCCTTGATGATCTTTTATGCCTTCCTGTGACATCGGGTGGTATAGGTGTCCTGGAGGGCAGATAGTTTGTGATGCGGTAGTGCGTTGTGCAGACCTCACTACCTTCTGGAGAGCCTTACGGTTGTGGGCGGAGCAGTTGTCATACCAGGCGGTGATACAGCTCGACAGGATGCTCTTGATTGTGCATCTGTAAAAGTTTGTGAGTGTTTTCGGTGACAAGCGAAATTTCTTCAGCCTCTTGAGGTTGAAGAGGCGCTGTTGCGCCTTCTTCACCACGCTGTCTGTGTGGGTGGACCATTTCAGTTTGTCTGTGACGTGTACGCCGAGGTACTTAAAACTTTCCACCTTCTCCACTGCTGTCCCGTCAATGTGGAACGGGTGGTGCTACCTGTTTCTTAAAGTCCACGATCATCTCCTTTGTTTTATTGACGTTGAGTGTGAGGTTATTTTCCTGACACCACACTCCGAGGGCCCTCACCTCCTCCCTGTAGGCCGTCTCGTCATTGTTGGTAATCAAGCCTACCACTGTAGTGTCATTTGCAAACTTGATGATTGAGTTGGCGGTCTGCATGGCCACAAAGTCATGGGTGAACAGGGAGTACAGGAGAGGGCTGAGAACACACCCTTGTGGGGCACCAGTGTTGGGGATCAGCTGGGTGGAGATGTTGTTTCCTACCCTCACCACCTGGGAGTGGCCCGTCAAAGTCCAGGACACAGTTGCACAGGGCGGGGTCCAGACCTAGAGTCTTGAGCTTAATGACGAGTTTGGAGGGTACTATGGTGTTAAATGCTGAGCTGTAATCAATGAACAGCGTTCTTACATAGTTATTCCTCTTGTCCAGATGGGTTAGGGCAGTGTGCAGTGTGATTGCGTCGCCTGTGGACCTATTGGGGCGGTAAGCAAATTGGAGTGGGTCTAGGGTGTCAGGTAGGGTGGAGGGATATGATCCTTGACTATGTTGGCCCTCTTGAAGCATGTGGGAATAGCAGACTGGGATAGGGATTGATTGAATATGTCCGTAAACACAACAGCCAGCTGGTCTGCGTATGCTCTGAGGACGCAGCTAGGGATGCCATCTGAGCCGGCAGCCTTGCGAGGGTTAACACGTTTAAATGTTTTACTCACGTTGGCTGCGGTGAAGGAGAGCCCACAGGTTTTGGTAACAGGCCATGTCAGTGGCACTGTATTGTCCTCAACACGACCAAAGATGTTGTTTCATTTTTCTGGGAGCAAGACGTTGGTGTCCGTGACGGGGCTGGTTTTCTTTTTGTAATCTGTGATTGACTGTAGACCCTGCCACATACTTCTTGTTTCTGATCCATTGAATTGCGACTCCACTTTGTCTCTATACTGACGCTTAGCTTGTTTGATTGCCTTGCGGAGGGAATAGCTACACTGTTTGTATTCGGTCATGTTTCTGGTCGCCTGCCATGATTAAAAGCAGTGGATTGCACTTTCAGTTTTGCGCGAATGCAGCCATCAATCCAAGGTTTTAATATTCACCGTGGGTACAACATCACCAATGCACTTGCTAATAAATTCACTCACCGAATCAGTGTATACATCAATGTTGTTGTCTGAGGCTATCCGGAACATATCCCAGTCCATGTGATCGAAGCAATCTTGAAGCGTGGAATCAGATTGGTTGAACCAGCATTGAACAGACCTGAGTATGGGTGTTTCCTGTTTTAGTTCTGTCTATAGGCTGGGAGCAACAAAATTGAGTTGTGGTCAGATTTTTTGAAAGGAGGGTGAGGGAGGGCTTTGTATGGGTCATAGAAA
Organism: Oncorhynchus keta; assembly: GCF_023373465.1. Lineage (NCBI taxonomy): Eukaryota > Metazoa > Chordata > Actinopteri > Salmoniformes > Salmonidae > Oncorhynchus > Oncorhynchus keta. The sequence continues at coordinate 27,500,952 of NC_068450.1, forward strand.
TTAGAGTAGCCATGATCCAGAATGCTGCCAGCCCGGGTCGCGCAATCGATATGCTGATAAAATTTAGGGAGCCTTGTTTTCAGATTAGCTTTGTTAAAATCCCCAGCTACAATAAATCGGGATATGTGGTTTCCAGTTTACATAGATTCCAATGAAGTTCTTTCAGGGCTGTCGAGAGGTCTGCTTGGGTGGGATATACATGCCTGTGATAATAACCTAATAGAATTCTCTTGGTAGATAATGTGGTCGGCATTTGATTGTAAAGATTTCTAGGTTAGGTGAACAAAATGACTTGAGTTCCTGTACGTTGTTATGATCACACCACGACTCGTTAATCATAAGACATACAACCCGCCCTTCTTCTTTACCAGAGAGATGTTTGTTTCTGTCAGCGCGATGCGTGAAGTAACCGGGTGGCTGTACCAAATCTGATAAAGTGAGCCATGTTTCCGTGAAACAGAAAATGTTACAATCTCTGATGTCTCTCTGGAAGGCAACCCCTGCTTGAATTTCGTCTACCTTGTTGTCAAGAGATTAGACATTGGCGAGTAGTATACTCGGGAGCGATGAGCGATGTGCCCGTCTACGGAGCCTGTCCAGTAGACCGCTCCGTCTGCCCATTCTGCAGCGCCCTTGTTTTGGTTCACCTACTGGGATCCGATCCATTGTCCTGGGTGGTGGTCCAAACAGAGGGTCCGCTTCGGGAAAGTCGTATTCCTGGTCGTAATGTTGGTAAGTTGCTCTTATATCCAATAGTTCTTCCCGGGCTGTATGTAATAAGACTTAAGATTTCCAGGGGTAAAAGTGTAAGAAAAAAAACACATAAAAAAAACAGAATACTGCATAGTTTCCTAAGAACGCAAAGCAAGGCGACCATCTCTGTCGGCGCCACGTTGATATTAGAAATAACAAGTTAGAACAAAAACACATGAGAAATAAAAATAAGAACACAATCAAGTAAGTAAGCATACAATATACAAGGTCAGTTCCAGTACCATATTTACAATGTGCAGGGAAACTGGATGGATAGAGGTAGATTTGTAAAGGGATAAGGTGACTAGGCATCAGGATATATGATAAATAGAGTAGCAGCAGCGAATATAGTGATTGTATGTGAGTGAGTGTGTGTGTGTGTCTGTACAGCCAGTGTAAATGTATGTGCATGTTATGTGTGTGTGAGCAAATGATGGCGTGAGTGTTTGTCTGTGTGTTGGAGTATCAGTGTGCGTAGTGTGTAAAGCCCACAGAGTGCAAATATAAGAATCAAATACAAAGGTCATCTCAGATAGTCTGTGTAGCCATTTTGTTAGCTATTTGATTAGCTATTCAGCAGTCTTATGGCATGGGGATAGAAGCTGTTAAGGAACCTATTGGTGTCTTGATGCACAGGTAGCAGAGAGAATAGTTTATGTCTTGGGTGGTTGGAGTCTTGAAGGATTTCCTGGGTCTTCCTTTCACACCGCCTGATACAGAGGTCCTGGATGGCAGAAAGCTGGGCCCCTGATGGCAGGGAGCTGGGCCAATCAAAGGTGGTGCTATTGTCATACCAAGCAGTGATGCAGCCAGTCAAGATGCTCTCAGCTGTATAACTTTTTGAATATTTGAGGGCCCATGTCAAACCGTTTCAACTAGCAAATGTTTTGATGATAAATGACCATGGCAGACACAAGCATAAGAGACAATGTGCTTGTGCTGCAGAACATGTCAAGTATATCTACTAAATCAGTTTAATGCAAGTCTGACTCACCACCCATCCATCAGTGTGTATGTACAAGCCTACAGTTAGTCGTCAGATTTACAACCCTGTGATGATCCTCCTTGGTGCTAGACATTTCTTTTGATCATAGAGATGTAGGTCTATATATATAGAGATATGTAGGTATATGTAGGTCTATATACAGTGGGGAGAACAAGTATTTGATACACTGCCAATTTTGCAGGTTTCCCTACTTACAAAGCATGTAGAGGTCTGTAATTTTATCATAGGTATACTTCAAATGTGAGAGACGGAATCTAAAACAAAAATCCACAAAATCTCATTGTATGATTTTTAAGTAATTCATTTGCATTTTATTGCATGACACAAGTATTTGATCACCTACCAACCAGTAAGAATTCCGTCTCTCACAGACATGTTAGTTTTTCTTTAAGAATCCCTCCTGTTCTCCACTCATTACCTGTATTAACTGCACCTGTTTGAACTAGTTACCTGTATAAAAGACACCTGTCCACACACTCAATCAAACAGACTCCAACCTCTCCACAATGGCCAAGACCTGAGAGCTGTGTAAGGACATCAGGGATAAAATTGTAGACCTGCACAAGGCTGGGATGGGCTACAGGACAATAGGCAAGCAGCTTGGTGAGAAGGCAACAACTGTTGGTGCAATTATTAGAAAATGGAAGAAGTTCAAGATGACGGTCAATCACCCTCGGTCTGGGGTTCCATGCAAGATTTCACCTCGTGGGGCATCAATTATCATGAGGAAGGTGAGGGATCAGCCCAGAACTACACGGCAGGACCTGGTCAATGACCTGAAGAGAGCTGGGACAACAGTCTCAAAGAAAACCATTAGTAACACACTACGCCGTCATGGATTAAAATCCTGCAGCGCACTCAAGGTCCCCGTGTTCAAGCCAGCGCATGTCCAGGCCCATCTGAAGTTTGCCAATGACCATCTGGATGATCCAGAGGAGGAATGGGAGAAGGTCATGTGGTCTGATGAGACAAAGATAGAGATTTTTGGTCTAAACCTCACTCGCCATGTTTGGAGGAAGAAGAAGGATGAGTACAACCTCAAGAACACCATCCCAACCGTGAGGCATGGAGGTGGAAACAATTCTTTGGGGATGCTTTTCTGCAAAGGGGACAGGACGACTGCACCGTATTGAGGGGAGGATGGATGAGGCCATGTATCGCAAGATCTTGGCCAACAACCTCCTTCCCTCAGTAAGAGCATTGAAGATGGGTCGTGGCTGGGTCTTCCAGCATGACAACGACCCGAAACACACAGCCAGGGCAACTAAGGAGTGGCTCCGTAAGAAGCATCTCAAGGTCCTGGAGTGGCCTAGCCATTGCCCTTCTCATTTTGTCTGTCATAGTTGAAGTGATGATGATGAAAATTACAGGCCGCTCTCATATTTTTAAGTGGGAGAACTTGCACAATTGGTGGCTGACTAAATAAAGGGAACACTAAAATAACACATCCTAGATCTGAATGAATTAAATATTCTTATTAAATACTTTTTTCTTTACATAGTTGAATGTGCTGACAACAAAATCACACAAATGATCAATGGAAATCAAATTGATCAACCCATGGAGGTCTGGATTTGGAGTCACACTCAAAATTAAAGTGGAAAACCACACTACAGGCTGATCCAACTTAGATGTAATGTCCTTAAAACAAGTCAAAATGAGGCTCAGTAGTGTGTGTGGCCTCCAAGTGCCTGTATGACCTCCAAGTGCCTGTATGACCTCCCTACAACACCTGGGCATGCTCCTGAGGTGGCGGATGGTCTCCTGAGGGATCTCCTCCCAGACCTGGACTAAAGCATCCGCCAACTCCTGGACAGTGTTGCAACGTGGCGTTGGTGGATGGAGCGAGACATGATGTCCCAGATGGGCTCAATTGGATTCAGGTCTGGGGAATGGGCGGGCCAGTCCATAGCATCAATGCCTTCCTCTTGCAGGAACTGCTGACACACTCCAGCCACATGAGGTCTAGCATTGTCTTGCATTAGGAGGAACCCAGGGCCAACCGCACCAGCATATGGTCTCACAGGGGGTCTGAAGATCTCATCTCGGTACCTAATGGCAGTCAGGCTACCTCTGGCAAGCACATGGAGGGCTGTGCGGCCGCCCAAAGAAATGCCACCCCACACCATGACTGACCCACCGCCAAACCGGTCATGCTGGAGGATGTTGCAGGCAGCAGAACGTTCTCCACGGCGTCTCCAGACTGTCACGTCTGTCACATGTTCTCAGTGTGAACCTGCTTTCATCCGTGAAGAGCACAGGGCGCCAGTGGCGAATTTGCCAATCTTGGTGTTCTCTGGCAAATGCCAAACGTCCTGCACGGTGTTGGGTTGTAAGCACAACCCCTAACTGTGGACGCCAGGGCCCTCATACCAGCCTCATAGAGTCTATTTCTGACCGTTTGAGCAGACACATGCACATTTGTGGCCCGCTGGAGGTCATTTTGCAGGGCTCTGGCAGTGCTCCTCCTGCTCCTCCTTGCACAAAGGCGGAGGTAGCGGTCCTGCTGCTGGGTTGTTGCCCTCCTACGGCCTCTTCCACGTCTCCTGATGTACTGGCCTGTCTCCTGGTAGCGCCGCCATGCTCTGGACACTACGCTGACAGACACAGCAAACCTTCTTGCCACAGCTCGCATTGATGTGCCATCCTGGATGAGCTGCACTACCTGAGCCACTTGTGTGGGTTGTAGACTCCGTCTCATGCTACCACTAGATTGAAAGCACCGCCAGCATTCAAAAGTGACCAAAACATCAGCCAGGAAGCATAGGAACTGAGAAGTGGTCTGTGGTCGCCATCTGCAGAACCACTCCTTTATTGGGGGTGTCTTGCTAATTGCCTATAATTTCCACCTGTTGTCAATTCCATTTGCACAACAGCATGTGAAATGTATTGTCAATCAGTGTTGCTTCCTAAGTGGACAGTTTGATTTCACAGAAGTGTGATTGACTTGGAGTTACATTGTGTTGTTTAAGTGTTCCCTTTATTTTTTGAGCAGTGTATGTAGAGATATGTACAGTTGAAGTCGGAAGTTTACATACATCTTAGCCAAATACATTTTAAATTCCTGACATTTAATCATAGTAAAAATTCCCTGTCTTAGGTCAGTTAGGATCACCACTTTATTTTAAGAATGTGAAATGTCAGAATAATATTAGAGATAATTATTTATTTCAGCTTTTGTTTCTTTCATCACATTCCCAGTGGGTCAGAAGTTTAAATACACAATTAGTATTTGGTAGCATTGCCTTTAAACTGTTTAACTTGAATCAAATGTTTTGGGTAGCCTTATACAAGCTTTCCACAATGAGTTGGGTGAATTTTGTTGCCTTCCTCCTGATAGAGCTGGTGTAACTGACTCAGGTTTGTGGGCCTCCTTGCTCGCACACTATTTTTCAGTTCTGCCCATATATTTCCTATGGGATTGAGGTCAGGGCTTTGGGACGGCCACTCCAATACCTTGACTTTGTTGTCCTTAAGCCATTTTGCCACAACTTTGGATGTATGCTTGGGGTCATTGACCATTTGGAAGACCCATTTGCGACCAACTTCCAGATTGATGTCTTGAGATGTTGCTTCAATATATCCACATAGGTTTCCATCCTCATGTTGCCATCTATTTTGTGAAGTGCACCAGCCCATCCTGCAACAAAGCACCCCCACAACATGAGGCTGCCACCCCCGTGCTTCACGGTTGGGATGGTGTTCTTCTGCTTGCAAGCCTCCCCCTTTTTCCTCCAAACACAACAATAGTCATTATGGCTAAACAGTTCTATTTTTGTTTCATCAGACCCGAGGACATTTCTCCAAAAGGTACCATCTTTGTCCCTATGTGCAGATGCAAACTGTAGTCTGGCTTTTTTTATGGCGGTTTTGGAGCAGTGGCTTCTTCCTTGCTGAGCGGCCTTTCAGGTTATGTCGATATAGGACTCGTTTTACTGTGGATATGGATACTTTTGTACCTGCATCCTCCAGCATCTTCACAAGGTCCGTTGTTGTTGTTCTGAGATTGATTTGCACTTTCCACACCAAAGTACGTTCATCTCTAGGAGACAGAACGTGTCTCCTTCCTGAGCGGTATGACAGCTGTGTGGTCCCATGGTGTTTATACTTGCGTACTATTGTTTGTACAGATGAACGTGGTACTTTCAGGCGTTTGGACTTGTGGAGGTCTGCAATTTCTTTTTGGAGTTCTTGGCTGATTTCTTTTGATTTTCCCATGATGTCAAGCAAAGAGGCACTGAGTTTGAAGGTAGGCCTTGAAATACATCCACAGGTTCACCTCCAATTGACTCAAATGATATCAATTAGCCTATCAGAAGCTTCTAAAGCCATGACATAATTTTTTAAAAATTTTCCAAGCTGTTTAAAGGCACAGTCAACTTAGTGTATGTAAACTTCTGACCCACTGGAATTGTGATACAGACAATTAAAAGTGAAATAAAATGTCTGTAAACAATTGTTGGAAATATTACTTGTGTCATGCACAAAGTAGATGTCGTTACCGACTTGCCAAAACTATAGTTTGTTAACAAGAAATTTGTGGAGTGGTTGAAAAACGCGTTTTAATGACTCCAACCTAAGTGTAAACTTCCGACTTCAACTGTAGGTCCATGTAGGTCTATATATGTAGAGATAACTAGGTACACGTAGGTTTATATACATTATGTAAAGATATGTGGGTACTTGTAGGTCTACATATGTAGAGATATGTAGGTACGTATAGGTCTATATAGACAGTACCTGTCAAAAGTTTGGACACCTAGTCATTCAAGGGGTTTTCTTTGTTTCAACTATTTTCTCCATTGTAGAATAATGGTGAAGACATCAAAACTATGAAATAACACTTATGGAACCATTTAGTAACCAAAAAAGTGATAAACAATTCAAATATATTTTATAATTGAGATTCTTCAAAGTAGCCACCATTTGCCTTGATGACAGCTTTGCACACTCTTGGCATTCTCTCAACCAGCTTCATGAGGTAGTCACCTAGAATGCATTTCAATTAAACAAGTGTTCCTTGATAAAAGTTAATTTGTGCAATTTCTTTCCTTCTTAATGCGTTTGATTCGATCAGTTGTGTTATAAGGTATAGGGGATATACAGAAAATAGCCCTATTTGGTAATATACCAAGTCCATATTATGGCAAGAACAGCTCAAATAATCAAAAATAAATGACAGTCCATCCTTACTTAAAGATTTGAAGTTCAGTCAATCTGGAAAATTTCAAGAACTTTGAGTTCCTTCAAATGCAGTTGCAAAAACCATCAAGCGCTATGATGAAACTGGCTCTCATGAGGACCACCACAGGAATGGAAGACCCAGACCCTCTGCTGCATTAGAGTTACCAGTCCAAATAGACTGGTACCAGTCCAAATAGAGTGTCCAAATAACCAGCCCAAATAAATGCTTCACAGAGTTCAAGTAACAGACACATCTCAACATCAACCGTCCAGAGGAGATTGTGTGAATCAGGCTTACTTTGATTTACTTAGAATTCAAGGCACACTTAACCAGCATGGCTACCACAGCATTCTGCAACGATACACCATCCCATCTGGTTTGCGCTGAGTGGGGCTATCATTTGTTTTTCAACAGGACAATGACCCAACACACCTTTAGGCTTTGTAAGTGCTATTTGACCAAGAAGGAGAGTGATGGAGTGCTGTATCAGATGACCTGGCCTCCACAATCACCAATTTTTTATTTTTATTTTACCTTTATTTAACCAGGCAAGTCAGTTAAGAACATATTCTTATTTTCAATGACGGCCTGGGAACAGTGGGTTAACTGCCTGTTCAGGGGCAGAAGGACAGATTTGTACCTTGTCAGCTCGGGGGTTTGAACTCGCAACCTTCCGGTTACTAGTCCAACGCTCTAACCACTAGGCTACGCTGCGATGGGTTGGGATGAGTTGGACCTGAGAGTGAAGGAAAAGCAGCCAACAAGTGCTCAGCATGTGGTAACTCCTTCAAGACTGTTTGAAAAGCATTCAAAGGTGAAGCTAGCTGAGAGAATGCCAAGAGTGTGCAAAGCTGTCATCAAGGCAAAGGGTGGCTACTTTGAAGAATCGAAATGATTCCATATGTGTTATGTCATAGTTTTGATGTCCTCACTATTATTCTACAATGTAAAAAATAAAGAAAAACTGTTGCAATGTGAACTCCCTTCACTTCTTTCCGAATGCAGAATAATAACTTCACAACATGATAGTTTTCTCATGAAGAACATGAAATCTCAATTTGCCTCCACATAGGCCAAAGGAATCATGAAGGGATGTTTGCTGTTTAAAGAGGAAACTGCTGTCTAAAAAATGTGGACTTTTAACAAATTGCAGTAATTCCTTTACCCCATAGCCCTACATAAAAGAGGTGATGGCATTGTTTAATTGAACTACCATTAGAGGGTCGGGTGGCTGAGGGTTTGGTGCAGTAATTGTGTCTATAGCAGAGAAAGCCAGAAGGAAAATAAATTGTTAATCGCTTGATTTAATTAGTATGACTACTGGGAACAAATTAGAATTAAGCAATGACGCCTGATGAGGTGTGGTATACAGCTAAGGGCTGTTCTTAACCAAGACGTAACGTGGAGTGCCTGGATACAGTTTTAGCCGTGTTATATTGGACATCTATCACAAACCCCCCGAAGTGCCTTATTGGTATTATAAACTGGTTACCAATGTAATTATAAGAGTAAAAATAAATGTTTTGTCATACCCATGGTATACGGTCTGATATACCACGGCTTTGAGACAATCAGCCTTCAGCACACGAACCACCCAGTTTATAATTAAGCAATAAGGCATGAGGTGGTGTGGTATATGGCCAATCTACCATGAGTAAGGGTGGTTCTTATGCATGACGCATCGTGGAGTGACTGGACAAATCAAATCAAATCACATTTTATTTGTCACATACACATGGTTAGCAGATGTTAAATGCGAGTGTAGCGAAATGCTTGTGCTTCTAGTTCCGACAATGCAGTGATAACCAACAAGTAATCTAACTAACAATTCCAAAACTACTGTCTTATACACAGTGTAAGGGGATAAGGAACATGTACATAAGGATATATGAATGAGTGATGGTACAGAGCAGCATACAGTAGATGGTATCGAGTACAGTATATACATATGAGATGAGTGTGTAGACAAAGTAAACAAAGTGGCATAGTTAAAGTGGCTAGTGATACATGTGTTACATAAGGATGCAGTCGATGATGTAGAGTACAGTATATACATATGCATATGAGATGAATAATGTAGGGTAAGTAACATTATATAAGGTAGCATTGTTTAAAGTGGCTAGTGATATATTTACATAATTCCCATCAATTCCCATTATTAAAATGGCTGGAGTTGGGTCAGTGTCAATGACAGTGTGTTGGCAGCAGCCACTCACTGTTAGTGGTGGCTGTTTAACAGTCTGATGGCCTTGAGATAGAAGCTGTTTTTCAGTCTCTCGGTCCCAGCTTTGATGCACCTGTACTGACCTCGCCTTCTGGATGATAGCGGGGTGAACAGGCAGTGGTTCGGGTGGTTGATGTCCTTGATGATCTTTATGGCCTTCCTGTAACAACGGGTGGTGTAGGTGTCCTGGAGGGCAGGTAGTTTGCCCCCGGTGATGCGTTGTGCAGTCCTCACTACCCTCTGGAGAGCCTTACGGTTGAGGCGGAGCAGTTGCCGTACCAGGCGGTGATACAGCCCGCCAGGATGCTCTCGATTGTGCATCTGTAGAAGTTTGTGAGTGCTTTTGGTGACAAGCCGAATTTCTTCAGCCTCCTGAGGTTGAATAGGCGCTGCTGCGCTTCTTCACGGACGCTGTCAGTGTGAGTGGACCAATTCAGTTTGTCTGTGATGTGTATGCCGAGGAACTTAAAACTAGCTACCCTCTCCACTACTGTTCCATCGATGTGGATAGGGGGGGTGTTCCCTCTGCTGTTTCCTGAAGTCCACAATCATCTCCTTAGTTTTGTTGACGTTGAGTGTGAGGTTATTTTCCTGACACCACACTCCGAGGGCCCTCACCTCCTCCCTGTAGGCCGTCTCGTCGTTGTTGGTAATCAAGCCTACCACTGTTGTGTCGTCCGCAAACTTGATGATTGAGTTGGAGGCGTGCATGGCCACGCAGTCGTGGGTGAACAGGGAGTACAGGAGAGGGCTCAGAATGCACCCTTGTGGGGTATATTGACCATATACCACAAACCCCAGAGGTGCCTTATTACTATTATAAACTGCTTACCAACGTAATTAGAGCAGTAAAAACAAATGTTTTGTCATACCCGTGGTATATGGTCTGATATACCACGACTGTCAGCCAATCAGCATTCAGGGCGCAAACCACCCAGTTTATAATAGGGTATAATCTATTTTTCCACTTATTATCATGAAATAATCTAGTGGCACCGTCTAGTTGAGAAAACAAGTATGTTTCCAAAGTGGTATATATGGATTAGCTGACAACATCACAAAAATGATGTGCAGGCTTCAATGTGGCACTAGATTAGTATGTGAGTTGTTTTGATTCTGAATGGCCAGATAGCTAGCAGCAATGACAAGAAACTGCCTTGTGGGGAATCGTTTCAGCAAGTTTCATCTTGCTCTTGATACCATGTCTTGAGATGTTTTGACTGACTTCATGTCAATGCTAATATGGCAACAACTGTTGGTTAGCTATGTCTTTGAGCAATTGTCTTTGTTTTTAATATACATTGAAGACTAAATATAGTTTACATGTTGTCAACAATCTAAGCAAACCCTAACCTCTATGAATCCAAGAGTGGAAGACTCCTCTTGTCTCTAAAAGTAGGTTCACTTTATGTGAACAGTCCCATCACAAGTCAGACTGTTGAATTAACTTAATTTGAACGTACTTTACCTGTTGTCTGCTGATTTAGTCCTTATGTACTGTTGGAGGTAATCTGAGACCAAGTATCCACAGACTAGTGTTATTCACCCAACTTTCATTACGTTGGTCTGTATGTCTATTAGTATTTCTGATTTTAACCAAAGAACAGACCAAACCTTGTCCCATGCAATCAGTTGGCAAATTTCACAAGCACTTCCAGCTTGTGAAATATATACTTCCGGCCTGTCCTTGGACACTGTGCTATCTAACCTCCAAAGGAGCTTCAATGCCATACAACACTCCTTCCGTGGCCTCCAACTGCTCTTAAACGCTAGTAAAACCAAATGCATGCTTTTCAACCGTTCGCTGCCTGCACCCGCACGCCTGACCAGCATCACCACCCTGGATGGTTCCGACCTTTAAAATGTGGATATCTATAAGTACCTAGGTGTCTGGCTAGACTGTAAACTCTCCTTCCAGACTCATATCAAACATCTCCAATCGAAAATCAAATCTAGAGTCGGCTTTCTATTCCGCAACAAAGCCTCCTTCACTCACGCCCCCAAACTTACCCTAGTAAAACTGACTATCCTACCGATCCTCGACTTCGGCGATGTTATCTACAAAATTGCTTCCAACACTCTACTCAGCAAACTGGATGCAGTTTATCACAGTGCCATTTGTTTTGACACTAAAGCACCTTATAACACCCACCACTGCGACCTGTATGCTCTAGTCGGCTGGCCCTCGCTACATATTCGTCGCCAGACCCACTGGCTCCAGGTCATCTACAAGTCCATGCTAGGTAAAGCTCCGCCTTATCTCAGTTCACTGGTCACGATGGCAACACCCATCCGTAGCACGCGCTCCAGCAGGTGTATCTCACTGATCATCCCTAAAGCCAACACCTCATTTGGCCGACATTCGTTCCAGTTCTCTGCTGCCTGTGACTGGAACGAATTGCAAAAATCGCTGAAGTTGGAGACTTTTATCTCCCTCACCAACTTCAAAAATCTGCTATCTGAGCAGCTAACCGATCGCTGCAGCTGTACATAGTCTATCCCATTTTTACCTACCTCATCCCCATACTGTTTTTATTTATTTACTTTTCTGCTCTTTTGCACACCAATATCTCTACCTGTACATGACCATCTGATCATTTATCACTCCAGTGTTAATCTGCAAAATTGTAATTATTCGCCTACCTCCTCATGCCTTTTGCACACAATGTATATAGACTCCCCTCTTTTTCTACTGTGTTATTGACTTGTTAATTGTTTACTCCATGTGTAACTCTGTGTTGTCTGTTCACACTGCTATGCTTTATCTTGGCCAGGTCGCAGTTGCGAATGAGAACTTGTTCTCAACTAGCCTACCTGGTTAAATAAAGGTGAATTTTTTTTTTTTAATTGCGAAGGAACACGCTTTGGTCAACAACATTCGGTTACATTTGGCCAGTTTTCTAGTACTCGAGTCGGGTCTCGAAACCACATATTGAGTATCACGTGTCGGTTACATTTTTACTCTGTCTTGACTTGGTGTTCCCAAGACCTGCAGAGTAAAACACTCATAATCAACCTCCATTTAGTCAGCGCATAAAATCCTTCGCCAGGCCAAATATATACACTCCTTTCTTGAAACAATATCTTACGGTCTATAGAAAGCTACTTAACTCGTAACACTACTGTCCTTTACTGTCATTGAAAAGTTGACTTGACTCTATGACAGGGAAGAGTTGGGAAACTGTTGGAAAGTTGCCTTGACTCTCTGACAGGGAATAGTTGGGAAACTGTTGGAAAGTTGCCTTGACTCTGACAGGGAAGAGTTGGGAAACTGTTGGAAAGTTGCCAGGGAAGAGTTGACTATCTGACAGGGAAGAGTTGGGAAATCTGTTGGAAAGTTGTTGCCTCTGACTGGGAAACTGTTCTGACTTGACTCTGGGAAGAGTTGGGAAACTGTTGGAAAGTTGCCTTGACTCTCTGACAGGGAATAGTTGGGAAACTGTTGGAAAGTTGCCTTGACTCTGACAGGGAAGAGTTGGGAAACTGTTGGAAAGTTGACTTGACTCTCTGACAGGGAATAGTTGGGAAACTGTTGGAAAGTTGCCTTGACTCTGACGGGGAAGAGTTGGGAAACTGTTGGAAAGTTGCCTTGACTATCTGACAGGGAAGAGTTGGGAAACTGTTGGAAAGTTGCCTTGACTCTCTGACAGGGAAGAGTTGGGAAACTGTTGGAAAGTTGCCTTGACTCTGACAAGGAAGAGTTGGGAAACTGTTGGAAAGTTGCCTTGACTCTCTGACAGGGAAGAGTTGGGAAACTGTTGGAAAGTTGCCTTGACTCTGACAGGGAAGAGTTGGGAGACTGTTGGAAAGTTGCCTTGACTCTCTGACAGGGAAGAGTTGGGAAACTGTTGGAAAGTTGCCTTGACTATCTGACAGGGAAGAGTTTGGAAACTGTTGGAAAGTTGCCTTGACTCTCTGAAAGGGAAGAGTTGGGAAACTGTTGGAAAGTTGCCTTGACTCTCTGACAGGGAAGAGTTGGGAAACTGTTCGAAAGTTGCCGTGACTATCTGACAGGGAAGAGTTGGGAAACTGTTGGAAAGTTGACTTGACTCTCTGACAGGGAATAGTTGGGAAACTGTTGGAAAGTTGCCTTGACTCTCTGACAGGGAAGAGTTGGGAAACTGTTGGAAAGTTGCCTTGACTCTGACAGGGAAGAGTTGGGAAACTGTTGGAAAGTTGCCTTGACTCTCTGACAGGGAAGAGTTGACAGGGAAGAGTTGTGGAAACTGTTGGAAATTTGCATTGACTCTCTGACTTGACTCTGGGAAGAGTTGGGAAAACTGTTGGGAAACTGTTGGAAAGTTGCCTTGACTATCTGACAGGGAAGAGTTGGGAAACTGTTGGAAAGTTGACAGGGAAGAGTTGGGAAACTTGACTCTCTGACAGGGAAGTTGGGAAAGTTGGGAAACTGTTGGAAAGTTGCCTTGACTCTCTGACAGGGAAGAGTTGGGAAACTGTTGGAAAGTTGCCTTGACTCTGACAGGGAAGAGTTGGGAAACTGTTGGAAAGTTGCCTTGACTCTCTGACAGGGAAGAGTTGGGAAACTGTTGGAAAGTTGCCTTGACTCTGACAGGGAAGAGTTGGGAAACTGTTGGAAAGTTGCCTTGGCTATCTGACAGGGAAGAGTTGGGAAACTGTTGGAAAGTTGCCTTGACTCTGACAGGGAAGAGTTGGGAAACTGTTGGAAAGTTGCCTTGACTATCTGACAGGGAAGAGTTGGGAAACTGTTGGAAAGTTGCCTTGACTCTCTGACAGGGAAGAGTTGGGAAACTGTTGGAAAGTTGCCTTGACTCTGACAGGGAAGAGTTGGGAAACTGTTGGAAAGTTGCCTTGACTCTCTGACAGGGAAGAGTTGGGAAACTGTTGGAAAGTTGCCTTGACTCTGACAGGGAAGAGTTGGGAAACTGTTGGAAAGTTGCCTTGACTCTCTGACAGGGAAGAGTTGGGAAACTGTTGGAAAGTTGCCTTGACTCTCTGACAGGGAAGAGTTGGGAAACTGTTGGAAAGTTTCCTTGACTCTCTGACAGGGAAGAGTTGGGAAACTGTTGGAAAGTTGCCTTGACTCTGACAGGGAAGAGTTGGGAAACTGTTGGAAAATTGCCTTGACTCTGACAGGGAAGAGTTGGGAAACTGTTCGAAAGTTGCCTTGACTCTGACAGGGAAGAGTTGGGAAACTGTTGGAAAGTTGCCTTGACTCTCTGACAGGGAAGAGTTGGGAAACTGTTGGAAAGTTGCCTTGACTCTGACAGGGAAGAGTTGGGAAACTGTTGGAAAGTTGCCTTGGCTATCTGACAGGGAAGAGTTGGGAAACTGTTGGAAAGTTGCCTTGACTCTGACAGGGAAGAGTTGGGAAACTGTTGGAAAGTTGCCTTGGCTATCTGACAGGGAAGAGTTGGGAAACTGTTGGAAAGTTGCCTTGACTCTGACAGGGAAGAGTTAGGAAACTGTTGGAAAGTTGGGCGCTTACTATTAGTAAAGGGGAGACAGGGTGAAACTGTAACAGTCTTTATATCTTTTAGGCATGTCTTCGCAGTGATGAACCTATTGGACCGAGGTCTTCAGTGTGTGACAGGTTAGTACAGTGGTGAACCTATTGGACCTAGATCTTCAGTGTGTGACAGGCTTGTGATGCTGAAAGGACAGCAACAGTAATACCAGCACACTCATGTAGGAGATGTCACTTTTTATAAAACACAAATAGCCAGTGGTGGTATACGCCAGTACCCCGATAGGACCAACAGCACCTATCGGCGCCACCTCCTATCGCCAAAAGGACCAACAGCACCTATCAGCGCCACCTCCTATAGCCAAAAGGACCAACAGCACCTATCGGCGCCATCTCCTATTGCCAAAAGGACCAACAGCACCTATCGGCGCCACCTCCTATCGCCAAAAGGACCAACAGCACCTATCGGCGCCACCTCCTATCGCCAAAAGGACCAACAGCACCTATCGGCGCCACCTCCTATCACCAAAAGGACCAACAGCCCCTATGGGCGCCACCTCCTATCGCCAAAAGGACCAACAGCACCTATCGGTGCCACCTCCTATCGCCAAAAGGACCAACAGCCCCTATCGGCGCCACCTCCTATCGCCAAAAGGACCAACAGCCCCTATGGGCGCCACCTCCTATTGCCAAAAGGACCAACAGCACCTATCGGCGCCACCTCCTATCGCCAAAAGGACCAACAGCCCCTATGGGCGCCACCTCCTATTGCCAAAAGGACCAACAGCACCTATCGGTGCCACCTCCTATCGCCAAAAGGACCAACAGCACCTATCGGCGCCACCTCCTATAGCCAAAAGGACCAACAGCACCTATCGGTGCCACCTCCTATCGCCAAAAGGACCAACAGCACCTATCGGTGCCACCTCCTATCGCCAAAAGGACCAACAGCACCTATCGGTGCCACCTCCTATCGCCAAAAGGACCAACAGCACCTATCGGTGCCACCTCCTATAGCCAAAAGGACCAACAGCACCTATCGGTGCCACCTCCTATCGCCAAAAGGACCAACAGCACCTATCGGTGCCACCTCCTATAGCCAAAAGGACCAGCAGCACCTATCGGTGCCACCTCCTATCGCCAAAAGGACCAACAGCACCTATCGGTGCCACCTCCTATCACCAAAAGGACCAACAGCACCTATCAGTGCCACCTCCTATCACCAAAAGGACCAACAGCACCTATCGGTGCCACCTCCTATCACCAAAAGGACCAACAGCACCTATCGGTGCCACCTCCTATCACCAAAAGGACCAACAGCACCTATCGGTGCCACCTCCTATCACCAAAAGGACCAACAGCACCTATCGGTGCCACCTCCTATTGCCAAAAGGACCAACAGCACCTATCGGTGCCACCTCCTATCACCAAAAGGACCAACGGCACCTATCGGTGCCACCTCCTATCACCAAAAGGACCAACAGCACCTATCGGTGCCACCTCCTATTGCCAAAAGGACCAACAGCACCTATCGGTGCCACCTCCTATCACCAAAAGGACCAACAGCACGGATGCGTTTAAATATACATTTTGTCAACATTCTGGCTTGTATAGATGATTGCATCCTTGTTTACAACGACTTCTTTGACTGATATCCATGGAGTAACCATGGTAACATTCTGATGTTTAGACAAAGTCAACCCGTCTGTTTTGTCCAATAGTTGCACACGCGTCGGTTGTGTCGTTAAACAACCAACATGTCCTTGATTTTCTTATTTTTGATCACCTTGGCACATTTTCAGATGTAAGTGGTATATTTATAACACTCTAAACGGTTTACTTGTTGAGCCCCCTTTCTTTTGTTCAGGAACCTTTGATGGTGAAGTCATTGGGGTTTCACACGTCTTTCACCACGGAGTCCTTGATGCAACGTCTAAGTTAAAATCATCAGATAATGATAGGCTCACCATTTCATGTGAACTACCATTTAATCCAATAGCAAAAAATACAAGATAAACATTTCAAAAGTGTTATTTTTGAAGTGCTGAATAGAACAAATGGTAGATTGTAAATATCCTTTTCCATACAGTGTTTGACTATAACATATTATTATTATTATATATTATAACATGACAGGCACCATTTTCTGTAAATGTTCTATTCAATGGCAGGTTGTGAGCATGTTGACAAATATTTCAGTCTAACAGTTTCATTATCCTTATACTGTAGATGTCAAATTGATACATTTGAGGTAGAAATATAGACATTTAGAGTGTTCAGGAGTTCTGAAAAAAATATACATTATCTAGACATCACATGATTGTGTTTCTGTAGTTATCAGTATTGAGCAGTTTCATTCAATGATAGTTATTTGTATTGTTAACAAATGACAGGAAAATGATAGCAAAATTGAAGTGAATATTGCATTTTGAAAAGCAGATACACAGATTGAACATGTATCCAAATTGAAAGAGTGAATTGGTGCAGTGAACAAGAGACTGTGAGTTTGTTTGTTGTACTCAGCCAATTAAAAATATGTGTAGTTCTGAAACATGAGCCATTTTGATGATCTGTTTATATTTGTGTGCTTAAGAGATGTGAAAATGTACCACATTCTTGCGAAAATTCCAGCAAAGTAAATGATCTCAGCTGTAAAGGAACAGTGTCAGGCTGTCTCCCTCTAGTGGCTGTAAAGATACATTATAGACCTCTCGAGCCAGAAGCTCCTTCTGGGGGAGGTAGAACAGTGGATTGTCATTTCTAGAACCTCTTACTGATTTTCTTCATGGTCACACCATTCTTTCCAGGGGTTGTGGTGTGCTGGAATGCACAAGAAGGATAAGCGAACAGACAGGGTTCAGGCCCTAGAGGGAAGGAGCTTGGTCCAGACGAAGTAATTTCCATGCTGGACTATCTCTCACCGCCTTGATGTCTGTCTTCACTGCATCATCGCGTACAATCCCTGGGGGAAAGTTGAGGAAAGGGTGGAAGAGGGGAATGTGAGCGTGGAAGATGGGGGTGCGAGAACGATTGAGGTCAACATTCTGTGAAAGCAATGATCAAATACACACTATATAAAATGTTAGTTTTGCTCGTTCCAACAGAGGTTAACACAGAATAACTTGTCCAAATGTTGTTCTCTGTTTTTGAACAACATTTATGTCTACTAAACCTCATTGAAAATGATAGCTTTGGTACTGACCAAAGTGCTTGAGGAACACCACTTGGTTCTTCTGAATCTTCATCTCATATCTGCCACTGAATGACATGAGGGGAGGTCAGAGTAGAGGGCTGAAGAGAGAGGTGGTGTTCTCTGTAGAGAGAGGTGGTGTTCTCTGTAGAGAGAGGTGGTGTTCTCTGTAGAGCGAGGTGGTGTTCTCTGTGGAGAGAGGTGGTGTTCTCTGTGGAGAGAGGTGGTGTTCTCTGTAGAGCGAGGTGATGTTCTCTGTAGAGAGGTGGTGTTCTCTGTAGAGAGAGAAAGTGTTCTCTGTAGAGAGAGATAGTGTTCTCTGTAGAGAGAGATGGTGTTCTCTGTAGATAGAGAAAGTGTTCTCTGTAGAGAGAGGTGGTGTTCTCTGTAGAGAGAGATGGTGTTCTCTGTAGATAGAGGTGGTGTTCTCTGTAGAGAGAGATGGTGTTCTCTGTAGATAGAGGTGGTGTTCTCTGTAGAGAGAGTTGGTGTTCTCTGTAGAGAGAGAAAGTGTTCTCTGTAGAGAGAGAAAGTGTTCTCTGTAGAGAGAGATAGTGTTCTCTGTAGAGAGAGATAGTGTTCTCTGTAAAGAGAGATGGTGTTCTCTGTAGATAGAGGTGGTGTTCTCTGTAGAGAGAGTTGGTGTTCTCTGTAGAGAGAGAAAGTGTTCTCTGTAGAGAGAGAAAGTGTTCTCTGTAGAGAGAGATAGTGTTCTCTGTAGAGAGAGGTGGTGTTCTCTGTAGAGAGAGATGGTGTTCTCTGTAGAGAGAGAAAGTGTTCTCTGTAGAGAGAGAAAGTGTTCTCTGTAGAGAGAGAAAGTGTTCTCTGTAGAGAGAGATAGTGTTCTCTGTAGAGAGAGATGGTGTTCTCTGTAGATAGAGGTGGTGTTCTCTGTAGAGAGAGATGGTGTTCTCTGTAGAGAGAGAAAGTGTTCTCTGTAGAGAGAGATAGTGTTCTCTGTAGAGAGAGATAGTGTTCTCTGTAGAGAGAGATGGTGTTCTCTGTAGAGAGAGAAAGTGTTCTCTGTAGAGAGAGATAGTGTTCTCTGTAGAGAGAGAAAGTGTTCTCTGTAGAGAGAGATAGTGTTCTCTGTAGAGAGAGATAGTGTTATCTGTAGAGAGAGATGGGGTTCTCTGTAGATAGAGGTGGTGTTCTCTGTAGAGAGAGATGGTGTTCTCTGTAGAGAGAGAAAGTGTTCTCTGTAGAGAGAGATAGTGTTCTCTGTAGAGAGAGATAGTGTTCTCTGTAGAGAGAGATAGTGTTCTCTGTAGAGAGAGATAGTGTTATCTGTAGAGAGAGATGGTGTTCTCTGTAGATAGAGGTGGTGTTCTCTGTAGAGAGAGATGGTGTTCTCTGTAGAGAGAGAAAGTGTTCTCTGTAGAGAGAGATAGTGTTCTCTGTAGAGAGATAGTGTTCTCTGTAGAGAGAGATGGTGTTCTCTGTAGAGAGAGAAAGTGTTCTCTGTAGAGAGATAGTGTTCTCTGTAGAGAGAGAAAGTGTTCTCTGTAGAGAGAGATAGTGTTCTCTGTAGAGAGAGATAGTGTTATCTGTAGAGAGAGTTGGTGTTCTCTGTAGAGAGAGAAAGTGTTCTCTGTAGAGAGAGATAGTGTTCTCTGTAGAGAGAGAAAGTGTTCTCTGTAGAGAGAGATAGTGTTCTCTGTAGATAGAGGTGGTGTTCTCTGTAGAGAGAGAAAGTGTTCTCTGTAGAGAGAGGTGGTGTCCTCTGTAGAGAGAGGTGGTGTTCTCTGTAGATAGAGGTGGTGTTCTCTGTAGAGAGAGGTGGTGTTCTCTGTAGAGAGAGGTGGTGTTCTCTGTAGAGAGAGGTGGTGTTCTCTGTAGAGAGAGAAAGTGTTCTCTGTAGAGAGAGGTGGTGTCCTCTGTAGAGAGAGGTGGTGTTCTCTGTAGATAGAGGTGGTGTTCTCTGTAGAGAGAGGTGGTGTTCTCTGTAGAGAGAGAAAGTGTTCTCTGTAGAGAGAGGTGCTTCGTACTGGTCTTTTACCCTGGATGATTACACTAGGAATGTCCGTTGTATTAGGGAGATTGATTGAACTCTGGCCGACCATAGTCTCCTTACCAGCTCTAACCTCTGCCACCTGGAACGGTACCATAGTATCAGTTGAAAACTGGTCGAAACCAACATACCATAACCCAAGATCCTGGGTCTTGGCCGTTTTAATTGGGTGTATGGGTTTACATAGCCATCCCTCTCAGTGTGAGCTATGACCTGATTCCATGAACTACACGGTGATTTACACAAATACCTTCCATAGAGACCCATGGTTCTAGACTGCCAAGGAGTAAAATTCGACTGAGATATCCTTCCCCAATTCCACTCTCACTTCCTTACTATTCAGTTCCAGTGACCTTTTGAGATGCTTTGGTAATATCAAATTCCCCTCGTCTATCACGAGTCAAGTTACCCTCTTGGCCTTCTCGGGGTTCATGGTGTATCAGGAATATGGTCCCACAATCAGACAGCTCAGGACGGTCAGCACACCTGTGAAGCACCACCCTCTCCCAGAGAACATATCACCAGTCAGAGGCCAACTCACCTTCACTTCCATGAACGTTCACAGTGGGGAAAGGTCGGGGACAAGGGAGTCTTCAGTAAAGAGTTTAACCCCCAAACCTGATTGTTTACGGTTCTGCTCTTACCTCTGTGATTGTTCGACAGTGTCAGTGGGTCTTACCCTCTTACAATGTGTGATATGCACCCAGGTAGCTCTTTCAGCTATCCTCACCGCGAAGGCAGTAACCAGGAGTGCTTGGTATGGCCCCTCCCAACAGGGCTGGTTCCGTCTATTCTCACAGCGAAGGCAGTCACCAGGATTGCATGGTATGGCCCCTCCCAACGGGGCTGGTTCCTGTCTATTCTCACAGCGAAGGCAGTCACCAGGAGAACTTGCTATGGCCCCTCCCAACGGGGCTGCTTCCCGTCTGTTCTCACAGCGAAGGCAGTCACCAGGAGAACTTGGTATGGCCCCTCCCAACGGGGCTGCTTCCCGTCTATTCTCACAGCGAAGGCAGTCACCAGGAGAACTTGGTATGGCCCCTCAACGGGGCTGGTTCCCGTCTATTCTCACAGCGAAGGCAGTCACCAGGAGAACTTGGTATGGCCCCTCAACGGGGCTGGTTCCGTCTATTCTCACAGTGAAGGCAGTCACCAGGAGAACTTGGTATGGCCACTCCCAACGGGGCTGGTTCCCGTCTATTCTCACAGCGAAGGCAGTCACCAGGAGAACTTGGTATGGCCCCTCCCAACGGGGCTGGTTCCCGTCTATTCTCACAGCGAAGGCAGTCACCAGGAGAACTTGGTATGGCCCCTCCCAACGGGGCTGCTTCCCATCTATTCTCACAGCGAAGGCAGTCACCAGGAGAACTTGGTATGGCCCCTCCCAACGGGGCTGCTTCCCGTCTATTCTCACAGCGAAGGCAGTCACCAGGAGAACTTGGTATGGCCCCTCCCAACGGGGCTGGTTCCCGTCTATTCTCACAGCGAAGGCAGTCACCAGGAGAACTTGGTATGGCCACTCCCAACTGGGCTGGTTCCCGTCTATTCTCACAGCGAAGGCAGTCACCAGGAGAACTTGGTATGGCCCCTCCCAACGGGGCTGCTTCCCGTCTATTCTCACAGCGAAGGCAGTCACCAGGAGAACTTGGTATGGCCCCTCCCAACGGGGCTGGTTCCCGTCTATTCTCACAGCGAAGGCAGTCACCAGGAGAACTTGGTATGGCCCCTCCCAACGGGGCTGGTTCCCGTCTATTCTCACAGCGAAGGCAGTCACCAGGAGAACTTGGTATGGCCCCTCCCACGGGGCTGGTTCCCGTCTATTCTCACAGCGAAGGCAGTCACCAGGAGAACTTGGTATGGCCCCTCCCAACGGGGCTGCTTCCCGTCTGTTCTCCTCAGGGACTGGATTGAGTGAATCACCTTCTCCTGTAATTCACCTGTAGAGCATAACATCTTGGACATACAGGTTTGGTTAACAAACAGTTTCTCATTTGTTATATCTGATTATATCTTCAACTTCTATGTCTACTTTGTTAACTATAATAAAAAAAAATGTGTTTATTATCCAATAGGCCACAAAGTGTCCTATCCTAGGCCCCATCCTATCCTAGACCACAATTTACCCATCCCCCTTTGATACCTGGCTCTGCCCAGGTAACATTACAACAGCCTATTTAAACCGTAACTTAGGTAAAATAGATAGGTACCTTTTGTGCCAAATTCCTCCTTTATCAGTGGCTCCCATCTTAACCCATCTATTAACTTCCTTAATCGGAGCTCTAAGCTGACTTTCCTTCAGTAATTCTGTGTCAATACAAACTTCCTCTTTCAAGTGAGATTCTGTGTGTGGGTGTTGTTTTCTGGCCGCTCTTTTAGCTTCCTCATCTGCCCCTTCACATTTACAAATTGCTACTGTCTTTGGTCATAAAACTGGCTTTAGTAAATTCAAATACATGGATGGGTGCAAATACATGGATGGGTGCAAATACATGGATGGTGTTAAAAGCATAAGCACTGTCAATATATATCGTAATGCATTTACCCTTCCACAATTCCCAAGCTCTGGTAAGGGCTCCATCTTAATGCTCCATCTTCCAACACCTCAGTAAGAGTCACTAATGCATAACCAGTTGCATTTGAGCCATCTGGGTTCTTTCTGTACGACCCATCTACAAACAAAGTCAGTTCCCCATCCAATAAAGCTAGATCAGTCAAATCGGGTCTTAGTAAGACAACGTTCTTGGTTTCTGTTACACAATCATGTGGAGGGTGCAAGGTAGAACATCGCTCTATTGTTAGATTTGGCATATTTAACAGAATAATCTTACAAGACAAGTGTCTAGCTGGCGACATGTATGCCATTTTATGTTCCAATAACAAGATTGAGACGGCATGTGGTACCCTCAAAGTCAAATCATGGTACAGTACTACAGAGGTTGAGTCCTCCACAGTCCGTGCTGCAGCCACCACTGACTGTAAACACAGGGGCATTGCTTGTGCCACCTCATCAAGACGGGAGGAATAATAGACCACTGACTGTAAACACAGGGGCATTGCTTGTGCCACCTCATCAAGACAGGAGGAATAATAGACCACTGACTGTAAACACAGGGGCATTGCTTGTGCCACCTCATCAAGACAGGAGGAATAATAGACCACTGACTGTAAACACAGGGGCATTGCTTGTGCCACCTCATCAAGACGGGAGGAATAATAGACCACTGACTGTAAACACAGGGGCATTGCTTGTGCCACCTCATCAAGACAGGAGGAATAATAGACCACTGACTGTAAACACAGGGGCATTGCTTGTGCCACCTCATCAAGACGGGAGGAATAATAGACCACTGACTGTAAACACAGGGGCATTGCTTGTGCCACCTCATCAAGACAGGAGGAATAATAGACCACTGACTGTAAACACAGGGGCATTGCTTGTGCCACCTCATCAAGACAGGAGGAATAATAGACCACTGACTGTAAACACAGGGGCATTGCTTGTGCCACCTCATCAAGACGGGAGGAATAATAGACCACTGACTGTAAACACAGTGACATTGCTTGCGCCACCTCATCAAGACAGGAGGAATAATAGACCACTGACTGTAAACACAGGGGCATTGCTTGTGCCACCTCATCAAGACAGGAGGAATAATAGACCACTGACTGTAAACACAGGGGCATTGCTTGTGCCACCTCATCAAGACAGGAGGAATAATAGACCACTGACTGTAAACACAGGGGCATTGCTTGTGCCACCTCATCAAGACAGGAGGAATAATAGACCACTGACTGTAAACACAGGGGCATTGCTTGTGCCACCTCATCAAGACAGGAGGAATAATAGACCACCGACTGCAAACACAGGGGCATTGCTTGTGCCACCTCATCAAGACGGGAGGAATAATAGACCACTGACTGTAAACACAGGGGCATTGCTTGTGCCACCTCATCAAGACAGGAGGAATAATAGACCACTGACTGTAAACACAGGGACATTGCTTGTGCCACCTCATCAAGACGGGAGGAATAATAGACCACTGACTGTAAACACAGGGACATTGCTTGTGCCACCTCATCAAGACGGGAGGAATAATAGACCACTGACTGTAAACACAGGGGCATTGAATGCGCCACCTCATCAAGACAGGAGGAATAATAGACCACTGACTGTAAACACAGGGACATTGCTTGTGCCACCTCATCAAGACGGGAGGAATAATAGACCACTGACTGTAAACACAGGGGCATTGAATGCGCCACCTCATCAAGACAGGAGGAATAATAGACCACTGACTGTAAACACAGGGACATTGCTTGTGCCACCTCATCAAGACGGGGAGGAATAATAGACCACTGACTGCAAACACAGGGGCATTGCTTGTGCCACCTCATCAAGACGGGAGGAATAATAGACCACTGACTGTAAACACAGGGGCATTGCTTGTGCCACCTCATCAAGACAGGAGGAATAATAGACCACTGACTGTAAACACAGGGACATTGCTTGTGCCACCTCATCAAGACAGGAGGAATAATAGACCACTGACTGTAAACACAGGGGCATTGCTTGTGCCACCTCATCAAGACAGGAGGAATAATAGACCACTGACTGTAAACACAGGGGCATTGCTTGTGCCACCTCATCAAGACAGGAGGAATAATAGACCACTGACTGTAAACACAGGGACATTGCTTGTGCCACCTCATCAAGACAGGAGGAATAATAGACCACTGACTGTAAACACAGGGGCATTGCTTGTGCCACCTCATCAAGACAGGAGGAATAATAGACCATTGACTGTAAACACAGGGGCATTGCTTGTGCCACCTCATCAAGACAGGAGGAATAATAGACCACTGACTGTAAACACAGGGGCATTGCTTGTGCCACCTCATCAAGACAGGAGGAATAATAGACCATTGACTGTAAACACAGGGGCATTGCTTGTGCCACCTCATCAAGACAGGAGGAATAATAGACCACTGACTGTAAACACAGGGCATTGCTTGTGCCACCTCATCAAGACAGGAGGAATAATAGACCACTGACTGTAAACACAGGGGCATTGCTTGCGCCACCTCATCAAGACAGGAGGAATAATAGACCATTGACTGTAAACACAGGGGCATTGCTTGTGCCACCTCATCAAGACAGGAGGAATAATAGACCACTGACTGTAAACACAGTGACATTGCTTGCGCCACCTCATCAAGACGGGAGGAATAATAGACCACTGACTGTAAACACAGGGGCATTGCTTGTGCCACCTCATCAAGACAGGAGGAATAATAGACCACTGACTGTAAACACAGGGACATTGCTTGTGCCACCTCATCAAGACGGGAGGAATAATAGACCACTGACTGTAAACACAGGGACATTGCTTGTGCCACCTCATCAAGACAGGAGGAATAATAGACCACTGACTGTAAACACAGGGACATTGCTTGTGCCACCTCATCAAGACAGGAGGAATAATAGACCACTGACTGTAAACACAGGGACATTGCTTGTGCCACCTCATCAAGACAGGAGGAATAATAGACCACTGACTGTAAACACAGGGACATTGCTTGTGCCACCTCATCAAGACAGGAGGAATAATAGACCACTGACTGTAAACACAGGGGCATTGCTTGTGCCACCTCATCAAGACAGGAGGAATAATAGACCACTGACTGCAAACACAGGGGCATTGCTTGTGCCACCTCATCAAGACAGGAGGAATAATAGACCACTGACTGTAAACACAGGGGCATTGCTTGTGCCACCTCATCAAGACAGGAGGAATAATAGACCACTGACTGTAAACACAGGGGCATTGCTTGCGCCACCTCATCAAGACAGGAGGAATAATAGACCATTGACTGTAAACACAGGGGCATTGCTTGTGCCACCTCATCAAGACAGGAGGAATAATAGACCATTGACTGTAAACACAGGGGCATTGCTTGTGCCACCTCATCAAGACAGGAGGAATAATAGACCACTGACTGTAAACACAGGGACATTGCTTGTGCCACCTCATCAAGACAGGAGGAATAATAGACCACTGACTGTAAACACAGGGGCATTGCTTGTGCCACCTCATCAAGACAGGAGGAATAATAGACCACTGACTGTAAACACAGGGGCATTGCTTGTGCCACCTCATCAAGACAGGAGAAATAATAGACCACTGACTGCAAACACAGGGGCATTGCTTGTGCCACCTCATCAAGACGGGAGGAATAATAGACCACTGACTGTAAACACAGGGGCATTGCTTGTGCCACCTCATCAAGACAGGAGGAATAATAGACCACTGACTGTAAACACAGGGGCATTGCTTGTGCCACCTCATCAAGACAGGAGGAATAATAGACCACTGACTGCAAACACAGGGGCATTGCTTGTGCCACCTCATCAAGACAGGAGGAATAATAGACCACTGACTGCAAACACAGGGGCATTGCTTGTGCCACCTCATCAAGACAGGAGGAATAATAGACCACTGACTGCAAACACAGGGGCATTGCTTGTGCCACCTCATCAAGACAGGAGGAATAATAGACCACTGACTGTAAACACAGGGACATTGCTTGCGCCACCTCATCAAGACAGGAGGAATAATAGACCACTGACTGTAAACACAGTGACATTGCTTCTGCCACCTCATCAAGACAGGAGGAATAATAGACCACTGACTGCAAACACAGGGACATTGCTTGTGCCACCTCATCAAGACAGGAGGAATAATAGACCACTGACTGTAAACACAGGGACATTGCTTGTGCCACCTCATCAAGACAGGAGGAATAATAGACCACTGACTGCAAACACTAGGGCATTGCTTGTGCCACCTCATCAAGACAGGAGGAATAATAGACCACTGACTGTAAACACAGGGGCATTGCTTGTGCCACCTCATCAAGACGGGAGGAATAATAGACCACTGACTGCAAACACAGGGACATTGCTTGTGCCACCTCATCAAGACAGGAGGAATAATAGACCACTGACTGCAAACACAGGGACATTGCTTCTGCCACCTCATCAAGACAGGATGAATAATAGACCACTGACTAAAAACACAAAGACAATGCTACTGCCACCTCATCAAGAAAGGAGGAATAATAGACCACTGACTGTAAACACAGGGGCATTGCTTGTGCCACCTCATCAAGACAGGAGGAATAATAGACCACTGACTGTAAACACAGGGGCATTGCTTGTGCCACCTCATCAAGACAGGAGGAATAATAGACCACTGACTGTAAACACAGGGGCATTGCTTGTGCCACCTCATCAAGACAGGAGGAATAATAGACCACTGACTGTAAACACAGGGGCATTGCTTGTGCCACCTCATCAAGACGGGAGGAAGTGTTTTGGGTGCTTCTAAGATAGCTGTCTTTCTGGTTACATTAAGTGTTCTCCCTTCCTGAGTTATAGTGTGTCCTAAATAGAGCTGTAACTTCCTCTTATTAACCTTGTGACCTTGGTCTGCTAAGAAGAGGAACAGAGCAAGAATATTTGCTCTAAAAATCAACATGTCTATAGTAGTAATCTCTAGGATTATTACATAGTGTCACGTTCTGACCTTTATTTCCTTTGTTTTGTCATTATTTAGTATGGTCAGGGCGTGAGTTGTGGTGGGCAGTCTATGTTTGTTTTTCTATGATTTGGGGATGTCTATGTTTCGGCCTAGTATGGTTCTCAATCAGAGGCAGGTGTCATTAGTTTTCTCTGATTGAGAATCATACTTAGGTAGCCTGGGTTGCACTGTTTGTTTGTGGGTGATTGTCTATGTTGATTGCTTGTTTCAGCGCAGTTCGCATTAGCTTCACGGTTGTTATTTTGTTTATTGTTTTTGTATATCAAATCAAATCAAATCAAATGTATTTATATAGCCCTTCGTACATCAGCTGATATCTCAAAGTGCTGTACAGAAACCCAGCCTAAAACCCCAAACAGCAAGCAATGCAGGTGTAGAAGCACGGTGGCTAGGAAAAACTCCCTAGAAAGGCCAAAACCTAGGAAGAAACCTAGAGAGGAACCAGGCTATGTGGGGTGGCCAGTCCTCTTCTGGCTGTGCCGGGTGGAGATTATAACAGAACATGGCCAAGATGTTCAAATGTTCATAAATGACCAGCATGGTCGAATAATAACAAGGCAGAACAGTTGAAACTGGAGCAGCAGTCACAGTCAGGTGGACCAGGTCCTCTGAGAGAGAGAAAGAAAAAGAGAATTAGAGAGAGCATATGTGGGGTGGCCCGTCCTCTTCTGGCTGTGCCGGGTGGAGATTATAACATAACATGGCCAAATGTAAATGTAAATGTAATGTTCAAATGTTCATAAATGACCAGCATGGTCGAATAATAGTAAGGCAGAACAGTTGAAAGTGGAGCAGCAGCATGGCCAGGTGGACTGGGGACAGCAAGGAGTCATCATGTCAGGTAGTCCTGGGGCATGGTCCTAGGGCTCAGGTCCTCCGAGAGAAGGAGAGAATTAGAGAATGCACACTTAGATTCACGCAGGACACCGAATAGGACAGGAGAAGTACTCCAGATATAACAAACTGACCCTAGCCCCCCGACACAAACTACTGCAGCATAAATACTGGAGGCTGAGACAGGAGGGGACAGGAGACACTGTGGCCCCATCCGAGGACACCCCCGGACAGGGCCAAACAGGAAGGATATAACCCCACCCACTTTGCCAAAGCACAGCCCCCACACCACTAGTGTGGGGGCTGTAAAGGGTTTCAGTGTTCAGTGTTTTCTTTATTAAAATTCATGATGAACACATACCACGCCGCATTTTGGTCCTCCGATCCATCTCGCAGGTGTAGAAGAAGAGGAGGACGACCGTGTTAAACGTAATTATTTCGATACTCTCAAAGATCCTGGATCAACCAAGATGCCATATATGTCTGTCAACTTTCTACTATTTAAATAAAAAATATTCTAATAATTAAACAAAGCATATGTTTTCTGTACCAATGAAATCTCTCCTTCGGGAGTCTACTGTATTTGAATCTAACAATAACATGGGTTAATCAGTCTCATCAATAATTTAATATATGTTGCGTAGTGTGGGATCCATTATCTACAGTAATTTACCATCCCTAAGTACTGCAACATTTTTCTTTACATAATTAATTGTAACGCTTATAAAATGTTTCTATCTTCATCGTTTTTCCTGCCCTGTTGGCTTAAAATATGTCCTAAATACTTAACATGAGTCGTCCATAATTAAAACGTATCCTAGCTCATTTTCTCACCACATTCATCAAATAAAATATAATGACACTATAGTATCAATTTCACAGCCTTGTTGTATTAAATTACCTCAATATCAGTAATACAAATGACCTTAGATTCTCCATCCAAATGGTTTTCCAATGAAGCTGATCAGACCACAAAGGAAAGTTATGATAGAGGTCATAAGTCATACCACCCCTTCAAATAAGTGTTTCTTACTGCATTAAACAACATTCCCTTATCAAAATAATGAATGTAACTTCAGAAAATTAAACTTCAAAAATTCCATGTAACTCACTCACTCTCTGCTCTCGCTCTCGTTGTCTCTGTTTCTCTCTTTACACTTGCCTTCCTGCTGCTACTATATCTCTCTCTTTACACTTGCCTTCCTGCTGCTACTATATCTCTCTCTTTACACTTGCCTTCCTGCTGCTACTATATCTCTCTCTTTACACTTGCCTTCCTGCTGCTACTATATCTCTCTCTTTACACTTGCCTTCCTGCTGCTACTATATCTCTCTCTTTACACTGCCTTCCTGCTGCTACTATATCTCTCTCTTTACATCTCTCTTTACACTTGCCTTCCTGTTGCTACTATATCTCTCTTTACACTTGCCTTCCTGCTGCTACTATATCTCTCTCTTTACACTTGGCTTCCTGCTGCTACTATATCTCTCTCTTTACACTTGCCTTCCTGCTGCTACTATATCTCTCTCTTTACACTTGCCTTCCTGCTGCTACTATATCTCTCTCTTTACACTTGGCTTCCTGCTGCTACTATATCTCTCTCTTTACACTTGCCTTCCTGCTGCTACTATATCTCTCTCTTTACACTTGGCTTCCTGCTGCTACTATATCTCTCTCTTTACACTTGCCTTCCTGTTGCTACTATATCTCTCTCTTTACACTTGCCTTCCTGCTGCTACTATATCTCTCTCTTTACACTTGGCTTCCTGCTGCTACTATATCTCTCTCTTTACACTTGCCTTCCTGCTGCTACTATATCTCTCTCTTTACACTTGGCTTCCTGCTGCTACTATATCTCTCTCTTTACACTTGCCTTCCTGCTGCTACTATATCTCTCTCTTTACACTTGCCTTCCTGTTGCTACTATATCTCTCTCTTTACACTTGCCTTCCTGCTGCTACTATATCTCTCTCTTTACACTTGCCTTCCTGCTGCTACTATATCTCTCTCTTTTTCTTTCGCCTACGTTCCCTTTTCTGTCTCTGTCTACTGTTCCTTGGTGGGACCTTACAATCCTCTGCCATGTGTCCTGTTTTATCGCCGTTGTAGCACTTTCTGCCCTCGGGTTCTATCCTGTTTGCAATCTCTGTGATTTTGTCCTTTCCTATTGCAATGTTTACAGGGACCAATACACTCCCGGGCAAAATGTCCTGTCTCATTGCAATTGAAACATTTTCTATTGTCTGATCCTGTCCATTTTCTCCCTTCTCTCTTAGGTCCCTTCCTCTTAAGGCCTCCTTCGACCCGACCTGTTCACTCTTTT
Organism: Oncorhynchus keta; assembly: GCF_023373465.1. Classification (NCBI taxonomy): domain Eukaryota; kingdom Metazoa; phylum Chordata; class Actinopteri; order Salmoniformes; family Salmonidae; genus Oncorhynchus; species Oncorhynchus keta. The sequence goes on from NC_068450.1 coordinate 27,531,526, forward strand.
TACAGTCTCGGTGGTAATGGCCTACTTTAGTGCAGTGTTTACACGGTGCCTCACAATCTCTAGCAAAATGACCCGGTTTGTTCCAGTTGAAGCATGTATGTTCACCTTTCTTTTGACGGTCTCTATCCATTTTTCTCCACTTTTCCCCTTTCTTTACCTCTATCCACTTTCTCAAGAAGGTTTCTAAATCCTGTCCTCCTTCCCCAGCCCGTGGGTTCTGTAAGGCAATTAGGGGATATTCACTGTCCTCTTCTCCTTTCTTCCTGTCGCTTGTTTACTCTGCGTCTTAGTTTAGTTCAATCTTTCCTGACTTTCCCTAGGGCAGCTGGCCCTGTCCTTTCCTCCTCCAGCTTGCTACTTACAGCTTCCTTCTTCTTTTCTCCCTCTGCTCTTTTCCTGGCTTCCGAAAGCCAGACTCTGGCTGTGTTCAACCCCTGTTTATTCTGCTTCCTAACATCCTTACCACATTCCTTATGTATCTGTTTTATTAGCAATTCCAGCTTTTCAACATCCGAACGCCCATCAAATTCATACTTCTTTCTCCATTTTGGACCGAAATCAATGTTCCGTTTATCTCTCTGCTCCATATATCGCTCATCTCCCGTTAATTCCGGGACCTCCTTTGAGGATTTACTACCCATGTTTGATAAATTCTTGCCGTTCCTAGTAGCTATGGTATTTATCACGACCTATGTGTGTGCGATTTACCGTTACCTAGTATTACAGTTGCTCTTCTGTCTGACTATGTGTGTGTGTCTCTTTAATGTTTACTATCTATGTGTATTTTTGGGGAAAACTCCACTACTTCTATGTGTATGGATTTATATATGTGTTTCTCCTTTTGGTAACCTTATGTCTATAGATTTGACTATCGATCGGACATTAGGTCTAACACGTACAACCATAAGCTATCACCCAGGGGTCGTAAATCCCTAGTTAACCTCCTATTTCATGTTGTGTCATAGGACTTTTAAAGTACACCAATATCTCGCATCTCACTCCTCTATATTAGGTTTCCCTCTCCACCGTTTCGATATTACTTCAGTCCTGACTATTGAATTAACATAGATGGTCAATTACTCCGCCTACTCCTCACAGCACCTATTTAATATCCCCGCCTAATAACCCTGTTGGCCTTCAAGGCGCCAATATCTATTAAGCTCTATTTTATTTATGGCAGCCCCTTACCTCAGGTCATTTCGGACCTAACATCCTTTTATCAATACATCCATGTATATTGGTCATACAAAACCCATAGAATCTGTTTGGAGTAGTAACGCTCCTATTGTTGATAAATTCGAAACCGTTTAGAACATCAAACCAAAGATAACTTAAATCATTCCCCCGAAAATCGAAAATTGAGGCTACTGACCTTGTCGCCGACTGGGAAAAGCAATGTTGGTTTTGGATCTAGTCACCGTTCCTGCTCACCTGGGGTGTATACTGGCCTGTTATAGAGCCCCAATGTCAGGGGACAGGACTTTGTTTTACGGGACCACGTCCCGCCCGTGCACGGTTCTCGGCTTGTTACCTTCAGATGACAGGAACAGATATTTAGATCCGGCTCGAAGGACCAGATTGTTAGAGGAATTTTGATTCCTATATGTTCATTAATCAATTCAAGTAAAACACTGTCCGTTTCTAAGAATTTGTAAGATCCTTATTTGCATAAAATGGACAGAGACCAGCCTTAAAAGTAATCAGTCGTGTTTATTTCCGAGAGCTCTGCCATAATCACATGTACATTGGCTTATATATCACATACAGTGTCATAGCTTTTAATATGTCACTCCTCTTCTTGGACATTGTCTTTCTTCCTCTTGGACAATGACTTACCTACTTTTCAATGCAATTCCAACACACACATATTGTTTATCTTATGTTACCACATGTTACACAATCTATTGTGTATCGTATTTTTCCCCTCCCTGGATGGGGACCAGACATTTCTCCTGTTGTTAGTTTCACTGTGGTCACAAGTTGTCGGTTAACACTCCCTCTTGGTATATGTATAAACATTTTATTCTTCAGACAGCATAGAGTTCTGTTAATTAACATTAGTTATAATTCCACGTTGAATGTATACATTATTTAGTCATTATTGATAAAAATCCTTCAACAAAATCTAAACCAGATATAGAAAATAGACCTATATGATGATATAACCTCTATCGTTTACACGGGTTATCCAAGAACATGGTTGAGGAAAGCAGTGAGTTATGTTATGATTCCCCAAATGTAATGAGATGGTGTAGATCGGCCTTCTGTCTGGCCCCCCAGATCTCCACGAGTGAACAGCTCCACATACATTGAAGAGAAACCCCAAGAGGGCCCAAAGCTGCCTGTCTCTTCACTAAGCCTTATTGAGCTAGAAACACATCTGCACTGTTTCCTAATAAGCAGTAGGTGGAGGCAGACTGCAACTGCTACTCTACTGCAACAGCAAAGCTCAGGATGAGTCTATAACAAAGAAAGCTGCCTTGGCAATGAGTCTGGTGTTCTCTTGCGTGTTAATTTTACTTTTATTTTACATGATCAGCTGGTACAAAGAAATAAGACATTACTTTATTCACATGAAGGTAGTTCATGGATTCCATTGACACACTTCAAACATTGAATACCAGGAAGTTGCATAGATTGTTTGGTATATCTCTTTTTATATTAAAGATGGACAGGGGACCGTTGCTGGAAATGTACTGGAAGGGTGATCCAGCTGGTATGAGTCATCTAGATGTTTGTGGAGGTGCAACAGTAACATACGGGTAGTTTACGAAGTAGTGGGGACAAAGTTTCCAGTAACAGCACACACAGAAGAGCTCTGCCTCAACACGTTACATTTTTGATATCAGATCCTCTTGTTGATTCTCTTCAGGGTCACACCCTTCTCCCCAGCGGTTGTACAGAGCTGTATAACAGAGAAAGGAGACAAGAACACGGAGAGAGGGTTTATCAGAGTATTGGAATTAAAATATAAATTCTGTTGTACAGTATGTCACATACAAGTGTTAACAAGACTCCTTACTTTAATCACTCACTAACAAGTCTCTTAACTTTAATCACTCAATAACTCAATCACTCTCCTCTTTCTTTCTCTCTGCCTCAGTCTCTTTCTCCTACCATGATCAGCTTGTCCCCACTGATCTCCGCAGTGAAATGATACTGGGGGAACGGAATAATTATCTTGCCTCCTTCCATGGTGACGGTGGTCTAAGAGGGACAAAAAGAGTTCACCACGCGACTCACATTCAGATGGAAAGTACAGTACATACGCTGTATCTCTTTGAATACTATTCCACGAGTTTAAAGAGCACACTCATTCATTTATTCATTCACTTATTCACTCACCACGAACTTGGTGCGTAGCATGCTCTCTAGCTCACACTCCTTTCCGATGGTGAACTTGTTAGTCAAGGTCCAGTTGGGAATAATCTGTGACCAGGTAAAATCGTCCCCCTCCTGAAGCACTTCTGTTATCACTTTAAAGTCAGTCTTGGCATTGGCAAACCCTGAGGGAAAAGTACAGAGGGTACAGTAAGGGTTATATGTTAATGTTGGGGTTAGGGTAAGGGTAGGGGTAAGATATGGGTTATGGTTAGAATTAGACTGATAGTTGCGGCTAGTGTTAGGATTAAATTTGGGGTCATTGTTAGGATTAGAATTAGGGTTGTGGTTACGGGTAGAGCTACGGTAGTGCACGGTGGGAAAAATTAATGGGGGAAAGATTGAGGTTAATGACATACACATCTAATTAAAACCTTTTAGTTTGACTCAAACACGTTCAACACATAAATAAATCTTTTAGAGTTTGACTTACCAATTGCCTCCAGAAACTCATCGTAATTCTCTTGACTTTCAAGCTCATACGTCCCAGAGAATGCCATGGTGGTGAAGAACTGACCAGAGACAGCAGAGAACTCTAGAGAGGTGTGGTATTCTCCTTCTTTTGAAAGAATTCTTTCTTTTTATCATGCAATGTTCAGTGACTCACTGACAAAACTGCCTCATCCCCTCCTTCCACACACAGGCCTCACTGACAGCAGCACAAAGACTCCAATAGGAAGTTTGTAGAGCACATGCCAGTCAAGGCAACTTGTCGTTCTATTGCCAATGCAACAAAATAACGTTGCTGCACGCAGAAACAATCAGGCACTCAAGTGTTCAGAAAAGTGGATTTCACCTATGCTATTCACTATTGGGTTGCTGTTGCTTTAAGAAATGTTATATCGGATGTGATTGAGTCATACAGAACAAGTTTGTGCAGTATGACAGACAGATGTTTCTAATAAGATGCACTGCACATTGCAATAGTATTGCTGACGTAACACCCCTATGGTGGATAGATAGTCTCTCCCATAGCCATGTATTTAATCATATGAATCTGGTCCCTCCTTTTCAGTGGTCGGCTCCCGAGTCAGTATTGATAATAAAGATCATCTTGGCCTAGAAACCAATATAAAAACAAACGTTTTATGACTATGTCAAACGTTTTAGAACACTTACTCATTCAAGGGCTTTTCTTTATTTTTACTATTTTCTACATTATAGAATAACAGTGAAGACATCACACTACGTAATAACACATATGGAATCATGTAGTAACCCAAAAAGTGTTAAACAAATCTAAATATATTTTATATTTGAGATTCTTTAATTAACCAGTCTTAGGCTTGATGACAGCTTTGAACACACTTGGCATTCTCTCAATCAAGGAGTTCCCACAAATGCTGAGCTCTTGTTGCCTGCTTTTCCTTCACTCTGCAGTCTGACTCATTCCAAACCATCTCAATTTGGTTGAGGTCAGGGGATTGGGGAGACCAGATAATCTGATGCAGCACTCCATCACTCTAGTTATTGGTAGAATAGCCCTTACACAGCCTGGAGTGGTTTTGTGTCATTGTCCTGTTGAAAAACAAATGACAGTCCCACTAAGCCCAAACCAGATGGGATGGCGTATCGCTGCAGAATGCTGTGGCCATGCTGGTTAAGTGTGCCTTAATTTTAAATAAATCACAGACAGTGTCACCAGCAAAGCACCCCCACACCATAACACCTCCTCCTCCATGCTTTACGATGGTAAATACACATGCGGAGATCCTCCGTTTATCCATACCGCATCTCAGAGAGACACTCCAATTTGGACTCCAGACCAATGGACACATTTCTTGGGGGGGGTACTTTATAGGAGGTGTTTATAGGAGGTGTATAGTATGCGGTATAGGGGGCTGTTTTTTGGAGGTGTATAGTATGGGGTATAGGGGGCTGTTTATTGGAGGTGTATAGTCTGGGGTATAGGGGGCTGTTTATAGGAGGTGTATAGTATGGGGTATAGGGGGCTGTTTATAGGAGGTGTATAGTATGGGGTCTAGGGGGCTGTTTATAGGAGGTGTATAGTATGGGGTATAAGGGGCTGTTTATAGGAGGTGTATAGTATGGGGTATAGGGGGCTGTTTATAGGAGGTGTATAGTATGGGGTATAGGGGGCTGTTTATTGGAGGTGTATAGTCTGGGGTATAGGGGGCTGTTTATAGGAGGTGTATAGTATGGGGTATAGGGGGCTGTTTATAGGAGGTGTATAGTATGGGGTCTAGGGGGCTGTTTATAGGAGGTGTATAGTATGGGGTATAGGGGGCTGTGTTAGTATGGGGTATAGGGGGCTGTTTATAGGAGGTGTATAGTATGGGGTATAGGGGGCTGTTTATAGGAGGTGTATAGTATGGGGTATAGGGGGCTGTTTATAGGAGGTGTATAGTATGGGGTATAGGGGGCTGTTTATTGGAGGTGTATAGTATGGGGTATAGGGGGCTGTTTATAGGCCACCATTTTTGTCAGGACTTCCTGGGATTTTGAGGTTGAGAACTCTGGTCTATGCAAAATGCCTAACAATCCAGATGTTGCAGGAATTAATAAAATTTCTTGATCACTTGCTGCTGGACACTTGGTGAGATATCAACATCAATATTGGGAGATCAGCACTATTTTACAAAGTATCTTGAGAGATTGACAAAATCACTCCAACATTGCTTGTCCTCATATTTATATATTCTATTCTTTTAGATTTGTGTATTGTTGTGAGATGTCAGACACTACTGCACTGTTGCTAGGAACACAAGCATTTTGCTACACCCGCAATAACATCTGCTAAATATGTGTATGTGACCAATACATTTTCTATTTCATAAAAGGAATCTACCTGCACTCCGGCAGTCATTTTGAGATGGTTTCCAAGGTAACTACAGTATGTACCTGCCTACAGTTCTCCTGAGTAGACACCAAACACCCCCTGATCTGCCTGCCTAGTATCTCACAACCCAAGATGGCCACAAACGCATAGCAAAAGTTTTTATTGAAGAAGGCATAAATAAAAGGATTCAGAGATGAGTTAACCCAGCCACATAGAGTCCTCCAGGACTATGGGGCTGATCCTGTCTCCCCACAGAGTGAAGGCTATGTTGATACTGTTGATACTGAAGTAGGGGTGCCAGCACATTAGGAACACCCTCATGATCAAACCCAGGGTCCCTTGCAGCCTTGTTCTCCTTTCTGATGGAGAAGCCCCCCAACCTAGCCCGGACTCGCCTGGCTGGATCTGATCTGGCTGGGTCTGGCCTGGCTCGTGCTGGGTCTTCCCTGGTAGGGTTCTGCTCCGTGTGGAGCTGCCCGGGATGGTTCTCCATGGCATGATTCCATCTGGCCTGCCTCTGAGCCACCATAAAGATCCTCCCATAGGCAAACAGCATGAACACAACAGGAATGAAGAAACACACCATAGAGTCAGCCACAGCATATGGGGTGTAGATCTGGGCCACACAGGTCTGGCTTTCCTGCTGGGTGCCCCTGTGCCCAGTTGGGGGCGTCAGATAGTACATGCTGAGGGAGACGCAGAAGGAGGAGATGAGGAGGGGAGCAGCCAGGAGAGCAGGAGGAGCATGGTGACCCGTCTGGGAGACATGCGGGTGGGGTAGTGAAGCAGGTTGCGCACTGCCACGTACCGGTCCAATGCCACACAGCTGAGGTTGAAGATGAAGGGTCATGTCCAACAGGAAGTGGGCCATACAGAAGTTCCTTCCGAACCACCAGGTGTCCACAGAGCACACCAAGCTGAACGGCATCACCAGCACAGCAACCAGGAAGTCCGCCATTGCTAAAGAGACAATGAAGGAGTTAGTGGGCGTCTGGAGGTTCCAGAAGCATCTGACAGAAGCCACGATGAGGAGGTTGCCCAGTATGGCGAATACCAGTATGGGGATGAGGATGTAGAGCACAAACACTTTGAAGGCGGTGCTCCGGAGCAGGGCTGAGGTGCTCTCGTTGTGCCCCCCAGTATCAGTGAGGTTGGTGTAGTCTGTGGTGGAAGAGTTGGACCCAGAGAGTAGAACACCATGATAGAGCTCGCCAGCCATCCACAGGCCAATTACTGAGAACCCAGAAGGTGTAAATGAATTCGACGAATAACTACTATCACAAGAGGCTTTCAGCCATATGTCCCACTAAATATATAAACTCAATGTATCCTGACTTAGCTGAAGGTAAAATCCCTTAATTAATAGATAAATATCCTCTTAGTTTGAGCGATTGATCCGTAGCTTTCGGTTGGAGTCTAAGACTCCGACGACACTCTCAATCTCTTCCTTTATCATAGGGACTGCCTTGTCCCCTCTCAGTGCTGTTTGTCTCTACACCTCCCAGCTGTGCGTCTCCAGCCATGGGTGGTCATAGCAGCACTACACATGTCAATCATTAACCAGCATGCATTAGGGTGTCAGGGGGTAACTGGGCATGAATGAGAAGACTAGGTAGCTATGGCTTCATATGGCTCTTTCAGATGAGGCCTGATCGATACAGCGCTATCACAACCATAAACCCTCTCTCTCTCTCCTGCTCTCTCTCTCTCTCTCTCTCTCTCTCTCTCTCTCTCTACTCTTTGAATGTATTCCTGTCACTGTCTCACTGTTTGCTCCCAACCCCTGTCACTCAGGACTGTTTGATCACTGCTTAAAGCAGAATTCATCATTGCCTATCATTGCCATTTATGTCTGTAAAAAAAAAGGGATCATGACATTGAAAATGTGCCTGGATACCAGTCTGTTTTTACCATCACACCACTCCTTTGCGAATCCTTAATCTATGTAGGCAACATACAACATTTTATCTTCGACATATGAATAACAGTTTGAGGAATATTTTGAAATATATTTATTTACAGAGTGTATCAAATTTGTCATCGATGGAGTAGCGAGTGTAACCACAGCAGTGTTTTTTTTCTTCTCTCAAATCAAAACACACCTCAATGTTATCTACACACCTTTTCATACCCACTAGATGTTTCCCCATATGATTACTACACCAGATAAACCAGGTTAGACTTTATTTACCCACTAGATGTTTCCCCATATGATTACTACACCAGATAAACCAGGTTAGACTTTATTTACCCACTAGATGTTTCCCCATATGATTACTACACCGGATAAACCAGGTTAGACTTTATTTACCCACTAGATGTTTCCCCATATGATTACTACACCAGATAAACCAGGTTAGACTTTATTTACCCACTAGATGTTTCCCCATATGATTACTACACCGGATAAACCAGGTTAGACTTTATTTACCCACTAGATGTTTCCCCATATGATTACTACACCGGATAAACCAGGTTAGACTTTATTTACCCACTAGATGTTTCCCCATATGATTACTACACCAGATAAACCAGGTTATACTTTATTTAAGCAAACACACCATAAAGACAATGAGTGACATTAACAGAAATGTGATCATCTGCTCTTTACATATAGCACCATTCTCCGACTGACCACACAACAGATACATTCACAGATCAGACCAACTTAAAGATAATGACCACAGACCAGAAACATTCACAGATCAGAACAACTGAAAGAGAATGACCACAGACCCAGGATACCAGAAACATTCACAGATCAGACCAACTGAAAGAGGTTGACCACAGCCCCAGGAGACCAGAAACAATCACAGATCAGACCAGCTGAAAGAGAATGACCACAGCCCCAGGAGACCAGAAACATTTACAGATCAGACCAGCTGAAAGAGATGGAATGACAGATTAGGGTGCAGTTCTACAGGTAGTCCCAAGGTAGCATAGTCTCTCCCAGTCCTAGGGCCAATACTGTGGCCTTTTATAACTTAGATTTGCTCACCTCCGGCGTCCTCTCTCCTCCGTCCTCTCTCCTCCGTCCACTCTCGCCTCCTTTTGAAAAAGGTCAAAGTTAATCAAGGAGAGTCAGCGAGGAGAGTGAACGTGGATGAAAATACAGTTGTTTGAAATGAGACGGTCCCTTTCCACTTGCGCATCACTAGGAGAATTGCATTTACACAGGTGGATCCCCCAAACACGTGTAAAGTGCTCAAAACAAATGAAATTAGTTGTTCAATACATTTAGAGATAAAACAATAAGTAGCATATTATTTTTAAATGTGTTCATTTTTTTCTCCTCTGACCTAAAAGCTGATTCAAAGGGGGTGTGGCAGATTTGAAAAGTGTTCCGCGTTAGGATACACATGAGTGTCCTTGATGAAAGGTGGCCATTGAGGAGGGGAAGACACTCTTCTGTTCTCCCACTAACGAATTAACACACTCCTCCAACATTAAACCACTTATTAGTTTCTGGGTCACGGAGGAGAGAGGACGGACGACGGTCTTTGGCCCAAACGAGAATCTCCCTGTATGTACAGCCTTGAAACAGATGCATACATTGGTATGCTATGGTCAAATCCATAATGTACAGTTCTTGTGGTTTATCCCATTTCTACACTATTGCCCTCGATCATTTCTCTGAGAAATACAAAACAGCTTCATCTGTTGTCATCTCCATCTGACACTGTTCCATTGAACAGATGCTGGACAGACCCTGATGCTCAGTAATACCTGCTAACATACAGCAGAGGCCACTGTAGCGCCATCTCTACTCCTTCAACCATTGTCCATGCCAACAATACAAAACCATTGACAGTTTGACTTGACTTGAACCATTGACAGTAAATGGAACCATACATCACTCCCCCTCATCAATCAGGTACTGAACATGATTTAAATCCCCATCGGGAATCATTCAACAACAACTGATGGCTGTAAGACTCCCAGACAGTTAAACCTTATCCTCAGGTATGTCCCCTTCACGCTCCCCACATGGGAACGAGAACACCCCCTGGCTGGACTTCCTGTGAGACATCCCACTCTGAGTCCCTCCACCCCCCACACCCCCCCTCAGTGTCCCCAGCTGGCAGTCAGCAGGACTCCCAGGCAGCATAGAGGAGGGCCTGGAGGTGGCAGAGGCCCAGCAGGTGGAGAGGGTCTCCCCCTCTGAGCAGGACGGCAGGTAGCTGGGGCTGGGGCTGGCTGAGGATGGCAGGGTGCGCTGGCTCCCGTTGAGGCAGGCAGAGTTCTTCCGTGAGTAGCCAGACTCTGCAGAGTTCTTCCGTGAGTGGCCAGAGGAGTTGAAGTGGGAGGTGCGGTAGTTGGAAGCCCGCCAGCCTGGGCGACTTCTATAGTGACACTGGCATCTAAGGTTGGGGAGGGGCGGGAAAATGTTTAATTAAAAACATTGTCCATTGAAATGTGTCTTTTGTTTCCACAGCTACAGACACAATGTACATACTCTAACATAATTTTATATCATTGGCCTAAGAAATACGAAAGGCCAACCGGAGGATGCAGATGAATTAAGGAGTACAGTAATATGATAGGTATTAAAGTAATAGACCAACTGGAGGATGCAGATGAATTAAGGAGTACAGTAATATGACAGGTATTAAAGTAATAGACCAACCAGAGGATGCAGATGAATTAAGGAGTACAGTAATATGATAGGTATTAAAGTAATAGACCAACCGGAGGATGCAGATGAATTAAGGAGTACAGTAATATGACAGGTATTAAAGTAATAGACCAACCGGAGGATGCAGATGAATTAAGGAGTACAGTAATATGATAGGTATTAAAGTAATAGACCAACCGGAGGATGCAGATGAATTAAGGAGTACAGTAATATGACAGGTATTAAAGTAATAGACCAACCGGAGGATGCAGATGAATTAAGGAGTACAGTAATATGATATGTATTAAAGTAATAGACCAACCGGAGGATGCAGATGAATTAAGGAGTACAGTAATATGACAGGTATTAAAGTAATAGACCAACCGGAGGATGCAGATGAATTAAGGAGTACAGTAATATGATAGGTATTAAAGTAATAGACCAACCGGAGGATGCAGATGAATTAAGGAGTACAGTAATATGATATGTATTAAAGTAATAGACCAACCGGAGGATGCAGATGAATTAAGGAGTATAGTAATATGATAGGTATTAAAGTAATAGACCAACCGGAGGATGCGTATGAAGGCCAGTTTGAACTCTCGGCTGTAGCAGGGGTAGATGATGGGGTTGAGGCAGGAGTTGAAGTAGCCCAGCCAGAAGAACACCTTGAACAGCGTCTCAGGAGGACGAAAGTCTGGGTTGAAAGACCCTGGGGGAACAAGAACAGATACAAGTTATACAGCTTTATATTGATCTGTATTGATCTGTGTTCCCTGTTCATGACAACAGCCTTTATATCATTGAAGTCAATACATAAAGCTGCACGCGTCAGGCTACTTGATAAGCTCACTAGTGTACTTATATTTTTGTCCAATAGATGGCAGCATGCTGTAATGAAACCATGTTGTTCATGATGGACCAAATCAGCTGGACATGTAAACTGCCTCAGTGAAAGATAAATAACGGGGGACAAAAACAGCTCATTGCAGCCTTTTGCAACATTGCCAGAAGACACAGTAAAGGAGGCCAGAGATCCTAAACTAGATAAATATAATGTTTACTTCTTCTGACAACGACGCCACATTAGTCCCAGGTATGTGACTGGCGGACCTGGCTGGCGGACACCAACCTAGCCACTTGGAATTGACACATAACAACACTAACAGGGCCTGGGATGACCCCAACATTCTGAGGGAAGACAGATACGTTCCAGATGAGATGCACCTCTTCAAAAAGAGGGCAGGAATCGGTATGTGTTCAAGGCTACATAGCATCTTAAACTTCTTAGCCTTGCTATCTCAAGGTCATTTTTCAATTACAGTGGCATTTGTGCATTGCATTTCAATTAGAAAATAAAAATAAAATAAAAATGTGTTTACCTTTATTTAACTAGGCAAGTCAGTTAAGAACAAATTCTTATTTACAATGCAGGCCTACACCTGCCAAACCAGGACCATGCTGAGCCAATTGTGTGCCGCCCTATGGCACTCTCAATCACAGCTGGTTGTGATACAGCCTGGATTCAAACCAGGGTGTCTGTAGTGATACTTCTAGCACTGAGATACAGTGCCTTAGACCGCTGCGCCACTTGGGAGCCCTGGTACATCTTCCCATTCTAAATAAATGAATATGGTATCTTAATGACTTTACCATTATGGTAACATTGTGTCACCAGTAATATTTGTATTTCAGGATCGGTGGGTCCCCTGCGGGACGTTGAGCTAATGTAGGCTAATGTTATTAGCATGAGGTTGTAAGTAACAAGACAATTTCGTAAGACATAGACATATCTGATATTGTCAGAAAGCTTAAATTTGTGTTAATCTAACTGCACTGTCCAATTTACAGTAGCTATTACAGTGAAAGAATACCATGCTGTTGTTTGAGGAGAGTACACAGTTTTGAACATGAAAAGTTGAAAGCAACAAATTAGGCACATTAGGGCAGTTGGAAACAACATTTTGAACAGAAATGTAATAGTTCATTGGCTCAGTCTAAAACTTTGCACTTTCACTGCTGACATATAGTGGCCAAAATCTAAATTGCAGCTGGGCTGGAATAATACATGATGGCCTTTCTCTTGCATTTCAAAGATGATGGTGTAAAAAAAAATACAAAAGAAAGGTTGTTTTTTTTCTTTGTATTTTCTTTTACAAGATCTATTGTGTTACATTCTCCTACATTCCTTTCACATTCCCACAAACGTCAAAGTGTTTCCTTTCAAATGGTATCAATAATATGCATATCCTTGCTTCAGGGCCTGAGTTACAGGCAGTTAGATTTGGGTATGTCATTTTAGGCGAAAATTGAAAAAAAGGGTCCGTTCCTGAAGAGGATTTATAGGCCCCTCCCTCAAGTTTGCTACTGTTTGCTACTGGAGGGAATAATCAAGGTCCTTGTATATCTTTGTAATCAGTGATTTGTCAAGGTGGTAACACCAATGAAATCAAACTGAGAGACACATTATACTACTTAAAGAAATAGGCATCTTAACAGTGTTCTTTATTTTTATTGAAACAATATATTCAATAATTGTGTTCATTGTCTAGCATTCAAAATAATAGATTGATATCTATTATTGTGTGTGTGTGTGTGTGTGTGTGTGTGTGTGTGTGTGTGTGTGTGTGTGTGTGTGTGTGTGTGTGTGTGTGTGTGTGTGTGTGTGTGTGTGTGTGTGTGTGTGTGTGTGTGTGTGTGTGTGTGTGTGTGTGTGTGTGTGTGTGTGTGTGTGTGTGTGTGTGCGTGTGTGCGTGTGTGTGTGCGTCTGTCTGAATGATGTCTGTGGTGTAGGGTAAGCCGCACTTGGTCTCTGAGGAGATGAACGGCCCAAATTAAAATCACATTCCTGGTAAAATTGTGGATGCTCTATAATCCCTGGCAATCGTGTGTGAACGTTGTAGGACAAATTAGGACATAATATCTGGAGAACCACATATTGTTCTCTTCCAGGACCCTGATGAAAACAGCTTGTCTGTCATAACTCTGGATGTTAGGTTATTACATGATTGTATCTGAGCTCCTAGTGTGCGGCTCTCCTTTTCTTTTTAAGTGTTTTATTTCGCGAGCCTACACCTCGCCTACACCTCGCCTACACCTCGCCTACACATGTGTGTGTTTCTTTCTCCTCCAGATGAATCTTTTCCAGGACACCAACATAAAGAGAAGTAGTACTAATGGTAACACTGTTACTTGGTAGTACTGGTAACAATGTCATCTGGTACTGTTAACACTGTCGTCTGATAGTACTGTTAACACTGTCGTCTGATAGTACTGTTAACACTGTCGTCTGATAGTACTGTTAACACTGTCGTCTGATAGTACTGTTAACACTGTCGTCTGGTACTGGTAACACTGTCATCTGGAAGTGGTATAGCTATCATGTGGTAATACTGGTAACAACTGTCATGTGGTAGTGGTGCAACTGTCATCTGGTAGTACTGGTAACACTGTCATCTGGTACTGGTACCACTGGTCATGTGGTAGTACTACTCACACTGTCAACTGGTAATTATAATCCTGTCATATAGTAGTAGTCACTGTCATCTGATAGCACTGCTAACACTGTCATCTGGTATTGGTAACACTGTCATCTAGTAATGGTCACACTGTCATCTGGTATTGGTAACACTGTCATCTGGTATTGGTAACACTGTCATCTAGTAATGGTCACACTGTCATCTAGTAATGGTCACACTGTCATCTGGTAATGGTAACACTGTCATCTGGTAATGGTCACACTGTCATCTGGTATTGGTAACACTGTCATCTAGTAATGGTCACACTGTCATCTGGTAATGGTAACACTGTCATCTGGTATTGGTAACACTGTCATCTAGTAATGGTCACACTGTCATCTAGTAATGGTCACACTGTCATCTGGTAATGGTCACACTGTCATCTGGTAATGGTAACACTGTCATCTGGTAATGGTAACACTGTCATCTAGTAATGGTAACACTGTCATCTGGTATTGGTAACACTGTCATCTAGTAATGGTCACACTGTCATCTGGTATTGGTAACACTGTAATCTAGTAATGGTCACACTGTCATCTGGTATTGGTAACACTGTCATCTAGTAATGGTCACATTGTCATCTAGTAATGGTCACACTGTCATCTGGTATTGGTAACACTGTCATCTAGTAATGGTCACACTGTCATCTGGTAATGGTAACACTGTCATCTGGTAATGGTCACACTGTCATCTGGTAATGGTAACACTGTCATCTGGTAATGGTAACACTGTCATCTAGTAATGGTAACACTGTCATCTGGTATTGGTAACACTGTCATCTAGTAATGGTCACACTGTCATCTGGTATTGGTAACACTGTAATCTAGTAATGGTCATACTGTCATCTGGTAGTGGTAACACTGTCATCTAGTAATGGTCACACTGTCATCTGATAATGGTAACACTGTCATCTAGTAATGATAACACTGTCATCTGGTAATGGTAACACTGTCATCTGGTAATGGTAACACTGTCATCTAGTAATGGTCACACTGTCATCTGATAATGGTAACACTGTCATCTAGTAATGATAACACTGTCATCTGGTAATGGTAACACTGTCATCTGGTAATGGTAACACTGTCATCTAGTAATGGTAACACTGTCATCTGTTAATGGTAACACTGTCATCTGGTAATGGTAACACTGTATCTAGTAATGGTAACACTGTCATCTGGTAATGGTAACACTGTCATCTGGTAATGGTAACACTGTCATCTGGTCGTGGTAACACTGTCATCTGGTAATGGTAACACTGTCATCTGGTAATGGTAACACTGTCATCTAGTAATGGTAACCCTGTCATCTGGTAATTGTAACACTGTCATCTGGTAATGGTAACACTGTCATCTGGTAATGGTAACACTGTCATCTAGTAATGGTAACACTGTCATCTAGTAATGGTAACACTGTCATCTGGTATTGGTAACTCTGTCATCTAGTAATGGTAACACTGTCATCTAGTAATGGTAACACTGTCATCTGGTAATGGTAACACTGTCATCTAGTAATGGTAACACTGTCATCTGGTAATGGTAACACTGTCATCTAGTAATGGTAACACTGTCATCTGGTAGTGGTAACACTGTCATCTAGTAATGGTAACACTGTCATCTGGTAATGGTAACACTGTCATCTGGTAATTTTAACACTGTCATCTGGTAGTGGTAACACTGTCATCTAGTAATGGTAACACTGTCATCTAGTAATGGTAACACTGTCATATGGTAATGGTAACACTGTAATCTGGTAATTTTAACACTGTCATCTGGTAGTGGTAACACTGTCATCTAGTAATGGTAACACTGTCATCTAGTAATGGTAACACTGTCATCTAGTAATGGTAACACTGTCATCTAGTTATGGTCACACTGTCATCTAGTAATGGTAACACTGTCATCTAGTAATGGTCACACTGTCATCTGGTAGTGGTAACACTGTCATCTAGTAATGGTAACACTGTCATCTAGTAATGGTAACACTGCCATCTGGTAATGGTAACACTGTCATCTAGTAATGGTCACACTGTCATCTAGTAATGGTAACACTGTCATCTAGTAATGGTAACACTGTCATCTAGTAGTGGTCACACTGTCATCTAGTAATGGTAACACTGTCATCTAGTAATGGTAACACTGTCATCTAGTAATGGTCACACTGTCATCTGGTAGTGGTAACACTGTCATCTAGTAATGGTAACACTGTCATCTAGTAATGGTAACACTGTCATCTAGTAATGGTAACACTGTCATCTGGTAATGGTAACACTGTCATCTAGTAATGGTCACACTGTCATCTGGTAATGGTAACACTGTCATCTAGTAATGGTAACACTGTCATCTGGTAATGGTAACACTGTCATCTAGTAATGGTCACACTGTCATCTGGTAATGGTAACACTGTCATCTAGTAATGGTCACACTGTCATCTGGTAATGGTAACACTGTCATCTAGTAATGGTATCACTGTCATCTGGTAATGGTAACACTGTCATCTGGTAGTGGTAACATTGTCTGAACCACAACTAAGTAATGCATTTAGAATATAGTATCGCATAACACTACCACTCCATAGCGCATGACACAACTACGAAAACAGTCATAATATTAATTGCTCCAGACTTCCTACGACAAAGCACAACATCATTTTCAAATTAATTTATACATAAGCAAACATTGTAGACAATCTGACACACTCTGGTAGAGCATGGCGCTTGTAACGCCAGGGTAGTGGGTTCGATTCCCGGGACCACCCATACGTAGAATGTATGCACACATGACTGTAAGTCGCTTTGGATAAAAGCGTCTGCTAAATGGCATATATTATTATTATTATTATCTACTGTTTGAAAGTGTGGTGTGTATTGTCAAAGACTCTCATTTTACAGGCACAACTCTAGTGGTATGACCCAGTTCATCCTTTACCCCTGACTGGGCCCTGTCCAGGGAATCCTTTCCTACTCTTACCCCAGACCCGACGTGGTGCCAGACTTGAGAGAGAGTGGAACTTTTGTTTACTGTACATTTTTTATTGTTTATTTCACTTTTGTTTATTTTCTATTTCACTTACTTTGGCAATGGAAACACATAATAGAGAGAGATAGAGAAAGATTGAAAGACAGCGATGGAGGGAGATGGACAGAAAGAGAGCGACAGAGAGAGACAGAGAGAGAGACAGACAGACAGAGAAAGAAAGAAAGAAAGAAAGAGGAAGGTAAATGGGGGGAGGAAGGGATAGAAGTAGATAGTTGGGGGCTTAATGCCCAACCTATTCTGCATCTCAAGCAGTCCTACGCTGCATCAATTCCTGGTTATGTAATCTCATTTACTGTGGACGTCTGAAATACCAGCCAGTGAACACTGTTTCATACATGTACTGTACAGGAGGTCAAGCCACGTACAGAGAACATTCTCCCTCTGTCTCTCTTTCGCTTTCTCCATCTCACGGACCAAAACACACACACAGATTATCCTAATTGCAAATGCGTTGTGCCATCTGTGACTCAAGCCTCACAGTAAACAGTGCATCCTTGCCATCCCTGCCACACACAGAGAGATTGGCTGATCTCTCTCTCTCTCCCTCTCTCTCTCTCTCTCTCTCTCTCTCTCTCTCTCTCTCTCTCTCTCTCTCTCTCTCTCTCTCTCTCTCTCTCGCTCTCTCTCTCACTCTCTCTATCTCACAGACCAAAACACACACACAGATTATCCTAATTGCAAATGCGTTGTGCCATCTGTGACTCAAGCCTCACAGTAAACAGTGCATCCTTGCCATCCCTGCCACACACAGAGAGATTGGCTGATCTCTCTCTCTCTCTCTCTCTCTCTCTCTCTCTCTCTCTCTCTCTCTCTCTCTCTCTCTCTCTCTCTCTCTCTCTCTCTCTGTCCTTGGCCAGAGCTAAAGGTTTTGTGCCAAATTAAAGGAGCAGTGTACTGGGACTGAGAGGAGAACCAGTGGGTAGTGGGAAGCTTCACTTCCTCCAAGGGGCCAGGGAACCACAGAGGGGCCGTTAGCCTGGTATGAGCCCATGCCAACAAAGCTGTGTTCCTGTCTGCCTCTCTGTCAGGAGTGGGCTCTACACACACACACAGAGAGTCCCCTGGGGGCCACGACCATGGGTCAGTGCCTAGACCACAGTGCCTGGACCAATACACACAGCCACTGTGTCAACTCAACCCAACACACACACTCATGTACAAAGAGGATTATCAGAGGATTAAGCTCATCCTAATATATCTATTACTTAACATATAATTATGTTTAACCAATTATAAACTGTCTATACACACCATGTATTCATATTTAGATTCTCGATTCTGACACTGCTCACCCTAATATATCTACTTTGGATTGTTAATGTTTCAATGGAGATGTTTTTATCTCAATATCAAATCAATAGCCTCTTAGAAAGAGACACTTCTCAACTAGCTATTATTGACAGATAGGTTTGGAAAGATCTTTCTTATTAGTCTATTGACTATATATACCGCCTGGTGTCAGGCCAAAACTCCATCCCACCAAAACAGGTAGAAATTTCAGGCCATCTTTTCAAACAGCTCTTACACTAAAAGGGTATTATCATAATTTTCACAATTTCACAGCATTATTCCATTCAGACCCCTTGACTTTATCCACATTTTTTTATGTTACAGCCTTATTCTAAAATTGATGAAATAAAAAAAATCTTCATCGATCTACACACAATACCCACTAATGACATCACAATACCCACTAATGACATCACAATACGCACTAATGACAAAGCAAAAACAGGTTTCACCCCAGTCTGCGGTCCTGAGCGCTCTGGAGAAGGTTTTCATTAAGGATCTCTTTGTACTTTGCTCCGTTCATCTTTCCTTCGATCCTGACCATTCTCCTAGTCCCTGCTGCTGAAAAAAATCCCCACAGCATGATGCTGCCACCACCATGCTTCACCGTAGGGGTGGTGCTAGGTTTCCCCCAGATGTGATGATCGGAATTCAGGTCAACGAGTTCAATCTTGGTTTCATCAGACCAGAGAATCTTGTTTCTCATGATCGGAGAGTCCTTTAGGTGCCTTTCGGTAAACTCCAAACAGGCTGTCATGTACCTTTTACTGAGGAGTGGCTTCTGTCTGGACACTCTACCATGAAGGCCTGATTGATAGAGAGCTGAGGAAATGGTTGTCCTTTTAGAAGGTTCTCCCATCTCCACAGAGAAACTCTGGAGCTCTGTCAGAGTGACCACCAGGTTCTTGGTCACCTCCGTGACCAAGGCCCTTCTCCCCTGATTGCTCAGTTTGTCTGGGTAGCCAGCTCTAGGAAGAGTCTTGGTGGATCCAAACTTCTTCCATTTGTTGATGGAGGCCACTGTGTTCTTGGAAACCTTCACTGCTGAAAACAAAAATGTATACCCTTCCTCAGATCTGTGTCTCGACACAATCCTGTCTTGGAGCTCTACGGACAATTCCTTAGTTTTTGTTCTGACATGTACTGTCAAGTGTGGGACCTTATATAGACAGGTGTGTGCCTTTCCAAATCATGTCCAATCAATTTAATTTACCATAATCAAGATGTAGAAACATCTCAAGGATGATCAATGGAAACAGGATGCACCTGAGCTCAATTTTGAGTCTCATAGCAAAGGGTCTGAATACTTATATAAATAAGGTATTTTTGCTTTGTTTTCCATACATTTGGAAAAACAACCTTTTACGCTTTGTCATTATGGGGTCTTGTGTGTCGGTTAATGAGGGGGAAAACTATTTAATCAGTTTTAGAATAAGGCTGCAACATAACAAAATGTGAAAAAGTCAAAGGGTCTGAATACTTTCCGAATATACTGCATATATAAAACACAGGACAATTATATTCTGGACTGCCCTGGTCTATAACACCTGTAGATCTGTGTACGTGACCAATAACGGTTGATTTGATTTGACACACACAGAGGATTAGAGAGGACAGAAGAAAGATAAGAACACAACAGGAGAGAAACCGGGAGAGCTTTTTCCTGCATGTTTGCTCAGGAGGTCCTTTGTGATATTTAGCTTTGAAAGCTACGTGTATTATTGTAGATTGTTTTGTGTGTTTTAGCTGCACTTTGTGTGTATGACACTTTGTTCTACAGTATCCTTTTGCCAGTGTTTATATTGAATTCCTATTCATAACTGTCAGTATAAACTGTCAACTGTTTGGCACGGCGTGTAGCCAGTGTCCGGTGGTACATGAAAGACAATGGGATGGGGGAAGAACTTAGGGAGAACTATTGTTTCTCCAATGGTCTGATCCCGTCCACTGAAAACAGTGTTTGCACCTCCTTCCTGCAGACAAACAACCTTCACTCGCACATTATTACATTATTTTACACAGAACTTAACACATTACTTTACACATGGCACAAAACGTTTCATTTGTTTCTTTTATCTTTGTGTTTTTTTTTCTGGGGTGTTCCCTCTGTGTAATTTGTTGTTGTAAGATGCTCCCTTCCAAAAGAGACCTTGGTCTCAATGGGACTTCCTGTTGAAATAAAGGTAAGATAAATCAAACATTACACAGCGTAAGAAACAACAGGAGCATCTGCAGGAACGTCCTGAGGAAGCAACGCATCCTGTTATTCTCACTGATGGTGTGTTCGATAGCTTTATGACCACACACACATGTACACACATGCAAAGAGGTGTCTAAGATCAGTGTTGAGGGGAGAGAAAATCACACACTCAGACCGGAATGATAGAATGTCCATTAGGTATGTACAGTAAGATATGTCTGGTGTTATAAAAACCTGGTTTCTTGGTGACATAGCCTACATACATATGTGATGAACGATGTAAGCCGAGGGAAAGTGTTATTGCTTTGAATGAAAGACACGGAATTCAGATATTATCGGTGCATTCATTTGATGTCCCTGCGCCCTTGCTTTAGTGACCCTGTCCAGTGGTCCATGGCAGCTCGGTCACAAGGCTCACCTGCCATCCCCTCTGTATCGACATCACTCCTCTGACACTTAGCATTCTCATTATTCTTCCCTTCAAAACACCATTTCAATTACCCCCAGAGCACAGGGGCCAGCGGCCTCACTGCGTAAGCACAACATGGACACACGCAGGTGGAGACATACACACATTGAGACACATCGAGACACACACACACACACACACACACACACACACACACACACACACACACACACACACACACACACACACACACACACACACACACACACACACACACACACACACACACACACACACACACACAGCTCCACCGTCTCAATCACACACAAATACAACACTGCCTCACACAAACACACTGTTTTATAAATACAAATTGTCACGTTTGGACATGCTGCCTTCACCATTGGCTAAATAACAAGTGCTGGGTGTTCTTATAAATATACACTTTTATGGGTTAAATTGTCCAGGGAAATGTATGCAGAGAAAATAACACAATTATCCCCTGAGTATAAATGATTTTTCACTGACTGGCTGAGATCAGAGAGACAGCCTTTAGATGTCCCACCTTCATTTACTGCAGCTAACGAGGGAGATGTACAGGTAACTGCCAAAATAAAGGAAACACTTTCCCACCTCCATCAACAAAACACCAAATGATGGTATATCTTGTGGAAAAATGGTGTCGCATCCCTCCAATAGAGTTCCAGACAAATGTTCAATGCCAAGGTGCATTGAAACTGTTCTGTCTCGTGGTGACCCAATGCCCTATTTAGACACTTTATGTTGGTGTTTCCTTTATTTGGGCATTTACCTGTATATTGAAGGCATATTCGTTGATAGAAGCTGATGGATTTTGTGCCCTCTGGGATGGCAATATTACAGATAAACCTCTGCATCTCATTCTCATTCTATGGAGATACAATTAGGCACATTGGTTTACTGTACTTGTTAAAGGATGGGTCTCTCTTTGGGGAATAACACATTCTCAGCTTCTTTCTGTGAGAAAGTTCAGTTCAGTAAGCAGGTCTGATAGAGCATGAATCCTACAGGTTATATAGCTGTGTGTCTTACACACAGAGATGAATACTGACACCTGTGTATCCTTTCAGGAAGTGATTAACACTGGGCTACTGGTTGCCCACGTCAGTGACCTTCATTAGTCTATGTGTGCGTGTGTGTTTGTGTGTGCATGTGTCCGTCTATTTTGTGCTTTGAAGTCAGGCGGCAGACTCCTATGAGCCGTAGTTACACAAAACATCCACGCTGGAAAAAAGACCCTCAGGCCACCTGGCATGTGTTCTGAAATCAACATGAGTTTGAGGAGAGAGGAGCCGCTAGGAGCACAGCCAGCCATCACTCTAGTTACATTACATCGACCACAGACTAGTGATTGCAGTGGTTGGGTGTAATGAGCGGCTCACAGGAAATCCCCCTTGGTGGGAGGAGGTAGGCTGATGAAGGCAGTGGGAGTGGAGCTGGGCTGGGAGAGAGAGGATGTGTGTGTGTGTGTGTGTGTGTGTGTGTGTGTGTGTGTGTGTGTGTGTGTGTGTGTGTGTGTGTGTGTGTGTGTGTGTGTGTGTGTGTGTGTGTGTGTGTGTGTGTGTGTGTGTGTGTGTGTGTGTGTGTGTGCGTGTGTGTGTGTGCACGCATGCATACGTGTGTGTGTTTGTGTGTGTGCGTGTGTCAAAGGGAAAGGGGGATACCTAGTCAGTTGTACAACTGAATGCATTTAACTGAAATGTGTCTTCCGCATTTAACCCAGCCCCTCTGAATCAGAGAGGTGTGGGGGGCTTCCATAATCGACATCCACGTCTTCGGAGTGCATGTTGTAACGGTTTTGACTTCAGGGTCGTCACAATGTGTGTGTGATGGAGCTTGTGTGTTTCTGCTCCTATCAGGCAACTATTACTGGGGCTTTAGACTTTGAGCTAATGAGCCAGACAGTTAAGCTCAGAAGAGCAGCATTTACAGACTATAGGATAGGGAGAATAGATGGGTGAGGATACGACTACAGGATCGTCATAATATACTGACGAGGAGTCGAGAAGAGGTCGAGTATTCCACTGTATGGTGTGGTTATGTAAACACTATTGATGTACGTGGTCCACTGTTCCTACTGTATCTATGCTTGGATTCACAACTCTTGCAGCGCAGCTTAAAATAGCCCCTAAAGTGAAACAAGGCTGTACTGTAAAGTAACATGATACACTGTATTGTACTGGCCCCTAATAATCAGGATATTTGTCTCGTGGCTATCTGTTGATTGGTCTTAAACAAACAGTCCAGAGCTGTCCTCATTCTTACGCCCCCCTCCTCTTCCCACTCCAAAGAACCCTCAGGATCAACACAACACAACTTCACAATGTTCTCAGGATGTGCCCAGATTTCTGTGCTTCTGTTATCTAATGAAATGTTCCTTAGAGCGGTAGGAGGAATCTCCTGCTGCTGTCCGACCTTGTTTAGTGACCAGCAACCTCATCTCGGATAGGAACGCATAATGTGTGTGTGTGTGTGTGTGTGTGTGTGTGTGTGTGTGTGTGTGTGTGTGTGTGTGTGTGTGTGTGTGTGTGTGTGTGTGTGTGTGTGTGTGTGTGTGTGTGTGTGTGTGTGTGTGTGTGTGTGTGTGTGTGTGTGTGTGTATGTTTGTTTGTGTGTGTGTGTGTGTGTGTAGCAGTGGGGGGTTCTTAAGGAGACTTCATATTAGGTTCTTTGCTCCAAGGCAAAGTGAACGTCTGTGTCTCGAGTCCCTTAAAAGACTTTAGATTGAAAAACAGGAAAAAAGAGGCAATAATACTGTTTGTCTCTCTTGAGATGCAGTAGCAACAACATAGCCAGTTTACACTTCTTCAAAATAGTCAGAATTAATCTAAAATGATCCAAGAAATCTGTTAGAAATGTTTACAGAGAATGTTTGATGCAGAATTTCTCAAGTGAAAAAATATACATGAAAACTAGTCATGTTTCATTGACTGACAATAAACATCCATCATTCTCACTCCTACTAGGAAAAGTAATGTCGACCAAATAGTGACAAATATTTTTTGCGCAAACCCTGCCGAACACCAAAACTAACAAAAATGTCACAAAGTGTACTCATAATATATGCGCAACCTTTTTCGACTGGGAAGCATGCGACAGGCTTAAGGCCAGGGCCTGTCAAAAAGCACATTTCCACAAGGCTGCAGTAATTATAGTCGCACCGGTTGGCGCTCAATGTTAAATTAAAATCTCCTTATTATCATAGCTAAGCCAGTATGAAACCAATGTTGATGAAAATTCACAAATCAACTTGATTCGTCATGATCTGTCTGGCCGTTTACCGAGAACCACTATAACGGATTGTTGACAGGGTCGTTATCGTTAGCATTAGGGTTGTCAGACAATTTTTTGAGGGAGTTCTATTACTCTGGCCCGGGTTGAACAGAGCAATGGCCCATCACACCATCAGGTGAAAAAAGGGAGGGTGGAGGATCCTTCTCAAAACAAGCAGTAATCTTTGCCAGACAGTAAAAAGGCAGCATGGTGCATCGTCCAAAAACATACAACATCTCTATTCCTTAAAATACATGTTTACATTTTCTATTTAGTTTTCATTAGGAAGGCAGATAAAGCGTTTTTTTATTAAAAGCAATCACTTCTGCATTTGAAAACAGAATCTTACTCATCACTCCTGCTTGACTACACCACTTTCTTATGAGCCGACTTCACCGTCGTTGGCCAGAGCGGGGCACCTGCTTCACGCCCAGAAGGCAGCCCAGTTCAAAAAAGAAATGCAATCACTTCTCACCCAGTCACCCAGGCCAAATAAAGGAACCCCCTCACTGCTTGCTTGCGCCACCTGTGCACTGTCAAAACATGCAAGAAAAATTATGTTCAATCAGTACTGAGTGAATGAACAACTAAAGCAATTTTGGAATGAACGTGGCTGCCATCACCAGACTGTCCATTGAAATGCAGTGTCAAGTTGACTTACCTCTAACAGTGTTTGTAACGGTTAGCGTCACCGCCCTGGGATTTGAAAGTCCTGGAATATTTTGACAAAAAAAATGTAGTGTATAGTTTTTGACGCCCCCTCTCTTCCTGACACACACACTGGTGCACACACACATGGTGTGTGCTTATTTTAATTTATTAGGTGTTTATTAGGCTCTTAAAGGAGCCTTTGGGTTGGTTGGGCATCGTTGAGTGGCAAGGTGACGAAGTGGGACCTGCACTTGTACTAGTGTGCGTGTCTTGCTACTACAGAGGAGAGAACGGTGGCGAGACCAGCTCTCAAACTCTCAAGTAAGTTGTTGTTGCCCTCAACCGTCAGATGCACACCATCCCTACGGTACATCCCATGGACACACTGCTTAATGGCAGGGTGGCGGATTGTGGGCATTTTTTAAATATTTTTTTTATTTCACCTTTATTTAACCAGGTAGGTTAAGTTCTCATTTACAATTGCGACCTGGCATGCACCTATCCCGTAGAAATGTGCAAACCTGCTGATTCATTTATCACCAGGCCATCTCTATGGGAATATTTCTGTCATTTGAGAAGCTAAGAAATTTGTCAAGCTGGCCAAATTGGATCTGACAAACAACTTCAGCACATACACATGTACACAGTAGACTAGCCTACATCACACACATCACACATCAGTAGCACTTATGTATGTTTTCATATTTCTACTGCCATTTAAAAATGGGGGAATGTGTGCTCTTTTACTGGACTTGGACAGCTGTGTACAGCACTACGAAGAGCATCTGCAGCTAAATGATTAAGAGTGACAAACTTACAGACACACAAATATCATACCCCCAATATACGATAACCTCTCACCATTACAAGAACAGGTGAGGTTAGCATGTCTTGGAGGTATGATATTTGTGTGTCTATAACTTTCTCACTCATCGTTATTCACAATTCGTTCAGGATTATTTGTAAACATGGTCGCATCCACATGAATGTAGAAGAGAGATCAGAGAAAAGTTTTCCAGTTTACTCCATACTGGCTTAAATGGGTTTCTGGTTTTTGCTTCCCTCCGGAAAATAAGCTGTTAATATTAAATAAATAGTAACAACTACATTATTTCTATTGCCATTTGTGATTATTGTTTACTTTTACTTAACTTTTATTTCTGTGTTATATTGTATTATAACGTTGTATAATAATGTTGCATGTAAAACCATGGAAACCCAAAACATTAAACAAGGTTTTAAGTGAGAAGTAGGCATTGGTCTGAAGCTGAAAAAGAAAGGAAATTCACATGAGCCCGACAATGTGTACTTCACCCATGCTCTACCAAGGTTTTCCTGCACACAGCTTTGACCTACTACAGTAGCTCTGTTGGTCTATTGTACTTAAAACAACGTGTAGGCAGGTTGCTTAACATTCAAACCTTCTCAAACAGCCTAATTCATAGTCTTCAGAGGGATAATGGACTTTACAGTGTCCTGCTGTTCAAATAATATATATTTTATTTTATATATATTATTTCAACAGCAGGACACTGTAAAGTCCATTATCCTGTGACATTTGTGGTGGTTGTAGAGCAAAATGGAGAACAACACAGTGTCTTATCTTTCCAGTGGTCATATTAGGCCAAACTGTTCTGACGCTACAGGCATTTTCATGAGAAGACCAATTTTTCATGGTCTGACACACATCGCTGTAGAGCGACCATCTTCCACCACAGACGTGGAAGGCCGACATAGGTGGATGGAGTGGATTCAGAGTCAGCCCATGCAGATATCTCTAGCTTAAACTGACGGATTTTGATGGGGGGTTTTAAAATAATGTTACTGAGATTGACGCACAGCTAAGAATTGCTACATAGTCATTTAAAAGAGGTAATGAACTGTCCATTGATCAGCACAGCAATTGATAAAACAGGACCATGTTTGACAAATGGTTCTGATCTGATGTCAATATTACACAGGTAAACTAATGGTTATATAAATCAGGTTTGAAGACATGCTCTATAGACCACTATATCTAAACTCACCAAAAAAATAAACGTCTTCTCACTGTCAACTGCGTTTATTTTCAGCAAAATTAACATGTGTAAATATTTGTATGAGGACCTGCCTTACAACAAGCCTACAAGCCCTCAGTCCAGCCTCTGTCAGCCTATTGCGGACAGTCTGAGCACTGATGGGGGGATTGTGCATTCCTGGTGTAACTCCAGCACCTGTCCCGCAGGTGTGATGTTCAGATGTACTGATCTTGTGCAGGTGTTACACGTGGTCTGCCACTGCGAGGACAATCAGCTGTCCATCCTGTGTCCCTGTAGTGCTGTCTTAGGCGTCTCACAGTACGGACATTGCTGCAGTCCTTATGCCTCCTTGCAGCATGCCTAAGGCACGCAGATGAGCAGGGATCCTGGACATATTTCTTTTGGTGTTTTTCAGAGTCAGTAGAAAGGCCTCTTTACTGTCCTAAATCTTCATAACTGTGGCTTTAATTGCCTAGCGTCTGCAAGCTGTTAGTGTCTTAACGACCGTTCCACAGGTGCATGTTCACTAATTGTTTATGGTTTATTGAACAAGCATGGGAAACAGTGTTTAAACCCTTTACAATGAAGATCTGTGAAGTTATTTGGATTTTTATATCAACCCCTGTTGTTAAGTTGGGTACACACTGACCAACAAAGGTGTTATGAAATATACACTGCTCAAAAAAATAAAGGGAACACTAAAATAACACATCCCAGATCTGAATGAATTAAATATTCTTATTAAATACTTTTTTCTTTACATAGTTGAATGTGCTGACAACAAAAGCATACAAAAATGATCAATGGAAATCAAATTTATCAACACATTGAGGTCTGGATTTGGAGTCACACAAAATTAAAGTGGAAAACCACACTACAGGCTGATCCAACTTTGATGTGATGTCCTTAAAACAAGTGAAAACGAGGCTCAGTAGTGTGTGTGGCCTCCACGTGCCTGTATGACCTCCCTACAACGCCTGGGCATGCTCCTGATGAGGTGGTGGATGGTTTCCTGAAGGATCTCCTCCCAGACCTGGACTAAAGCATCCACCAACTCCTGGACAGTCTGTGGTCTGTGGATGCACAGTCCCAGATGTGTTGGATTCAGGCCTGGATGGAGCGGGCCGGTCCAGTCTTCTTGCAGGAACTGCTGCTCCAGCCAGATGAGGTCTAGCATTGTCTTGCATTAGGAGGAACCCAGGGCCAACCGCACCAGCATATGGTCTCACAAGGGGTCTGGGGATCTCATCTCGGTACCTAATGGCAGTTAGGCTACCTCTGGCGAGCACTTGGAGGGCTATGCGGCCCCCCAAAGAAATGCCAACCCCACACCAAGACTGACCCACCGCCAAACCGGTCATGCTGGAGGATGTTGCAGGCAGCAGAACGTTCTCCACGGCATCTCTGTCACGTCTGTCACATGTGCTCAGTGTGAACATGCTTTCATCTGTGAAGAGCACAGTGCGCCAGTGGCGAATTTGCCAATCTTGGTGTTCTCTGGCAAATGCCAAACGTCCTACACGGTGTTGGGCTGTAAGCACAACCCCCACCTGTGGACGTCGGGCCCTCATACCAACCTCATGGAGTCTATTTCTGACCGTTTGAGCAGACACAAGCACATTTGTGGCCTGCTGGAGGTCATTTTGCAGGCCTCTGGCAGTGCTCCTCCTGCTCCTCCTTGCACAAAGGCGGAGGTAGCGGTCCTGCTGCTGGGCTGTTGCCCTCCTACGGCCTCCTCCACGTCTCCTGATGTACTGGCCTGTCTCCTGGTAGCGCCTCCATGCTCTGGACACTACGCTGACAGACACAGCAAACCTTCTTGCCACAGCTCACATTGATGTTCCATCCTGGATGAGCTGCACTACCTGAGCCACTTGTGTGGGTTGTAGACTCCGTCTCATGCTACCACTAGAGTGAAAGTACCGCCAGCATTCAAAAGTGACCAAAACATCAGCCTGGAAGCATAGGAACTGAGAAGTGGTCTGTGGGCCCCACCTGCAGAACCACTCCTTTATTGGGGGTGTCTTACTAATTGCCTATAATTTCCACCTGTTGTCTATTCCATTTGCACAACAGCCTGTGAAATGTATTGTCAATCAGTGTTGCTTCCTAAGTGGACAGTTTGATTTCACAAAAGTGTGATTGCCTTGGAGTTACATTGTGTTGTTTAAGTGTTCCCTTTATTTTTTTGAGCAGTGTATTTATTTTTCAATGACATGTATTGTTAAAATATAGGTTTAAGGAAATACAGGCAGGCGCCACATTACTACAAGACAATAGCTCAATGAAGCCTGTTGGTCTTTAAGTCTATAAGTATAGAAGTAAAGCTTGCTTTCATATAATAATAAAAAAGCGTGTAAAGGTAGTGGAAGGAGCTAGTGTAAGCTGGGGAAAATGCAATACATTGCCTTGTATACAGTACAAATCACGTTGTTGTGGGAGCCCCTCCTCTAAGAGAATGAATTAGGCTGTTTGAGAAGTTTGGAATGTTAAGCAACCTGCCTACACATTGTTGGAAGTACAATAGACCAACAGAGCTACTGTAGTAGGTCAAAGCTGTGTGCTGAAAAACCTTGGTAAAGCATGCGTGGAGTACACGTTGTGGTGCTCATGTGAATGTCCTTTCATTTTAGGCTTCAGACCAATTCCTACTTCTCGCTTAAAACATCATTTTTTAATTTTAATTAACTAATAGTTCTAGTCGAAGTTAGGACTGCAGACTCCTCATAAGTGCACTACGGATAAGTACTTCCTGATAAGCACAAACTCGTTCACAATTCAAGTGCTCTACATTATTTCTAATGACTGGAGCTCTGCATGCTCTGGTTCAGTGCATGCATTCACAACTGTCCCAAGCCAATCCACAGTGGTGGAAAAAGTACTCAATTGTCATACTTGAGTAAAAGTAAAGATTAGAAAATTTCCCAATAGAATAGAAAATTACCCAAATAGAAGTGAAAGTCCCCCAGTAAAATACTAATTGAATAAAGGTCTAAAAGTATCTGGGTTTACATTTACTTAAGTACAGTGGTGGAAAAAGTACTCAATTGTCATGATGTTACTGGAGTAAAATTCCTTATATTAAGCAAACATTTTGGCCGTAAAAACTTAAGTTTTTTGTTTTTAAAGTCAAGACATCCAGGGGCACACTTCACAACTCAGACATCACTTAGAAACACAGTATATGTGTTTAGTGAGTGTGCCAGAACTGAGGCAGTAGTGATGACAACACGTTATATTGATAGATGTGTGATTTGGGCCATATTGCTGTCCTGCCTGAGCTTTCAAAATGTAACGAATACTCTTGGGTGTAAGGGGAAATTTATGGGAGTAAAAAGTACATACATTTCTTTTCTTTAGGAACGTAGTGTGGTAAAAGTAAAAGTTGTGAAAAATATAAATAATAAAGTACAGACGCCCCCAAAAACGTCTTAAAATATTTTGATTTAGTTACTTTACACGACTGCCAATGCATATATCAGGAGTTTTAGTGATTGACTGCATCTGGTTTATTAGGGTTTTAATAGATAGCTGACACAGTATATTACCATACTGGAACAGACCTCTTAGAGATAGAGGCACAGAGAAGGGGAAGGACAGAGCAGAGGTCTCCCTGAAAACAGCAGCAGTAAATAATGATGAACGTTTTCCTCGTCTATCTGCACTGCTCTGTCCACTAACCCCTACCGCCCCCCACTGGCCCCTCCAGATTCCACTAGTCCCTACCGCCCCCCACTGGCCCCTCTAGACTCCACTAACCCCTACCGCCCCCACTGGCCCCTCTAGACTCCACTAACCCCTACCGCCCCCACTGGCCCCTCTAGACTCCACTAACCCCTACCGCCCCCCACTGGCCCCTCTGGACTCCACTAACCCCTACCGCCCCCCCACTGGCCCCTCTAGACTCCACTAACCCCTACCGCCCCCACTGTCCCCTCTAGACTCCACTAACCCCTACCGCCCCCACTGGCCCCTCTAGACTCCACTAGTCCCTACCGCCCCCCACTGGCCCCTCTAGACTCCACTAACCCCTACCGCCCCCCACTGGCCCCTCTAGACTCCACTAACCCCTACCCCCCCACTGGCCCCTCCAGATTCCACTAACCCCTACCGCCCCCCACTGGCCCCTCTAGACTCCACTAACCCCTACCACCCCCCACTGTCCACTCTAGACTCCACTAACCCCTACCGCCCCCACTGGCCCCTCTAGACTCCACTAACCCCTACCGCCCCCCCACTGGCCCCTCTAGACTCCACTAGACCCTACCGCCCCCCACTGGCCCCTCTAGACTCCACTAGCCCTACTGGCCCTGGGGCTGAGGATCCCCATTTCAGATAAGAGAGAGGCCCAGGAAGCTCAGGTCAGTGTATGTGGCATTTTCTTGACCATAAGACTCCGGCTCAGGAAAACCTCCTAGGACCTAGTAATATGATTAAGGAATTATGGTCCATACCTCTAAGTATTATGTCTTACAGCTGGTTAAGTTAACCCCACCCTGACATGGTGACACCATGGGCATTAGTCTCTGCTATAGACAACTGTTTGTTGTTTGGCAAGGTAGTAGACCCCCACTGCAGAATAATAAAGTCCAATATGCCATACATATTGTTTGCGTCCCAAAAAGCACCATATCCCATTAGTGTAATACTTTTAACCAGGGTCCATAGGGATTTGGTCAAAAGCAGTCCATTATAGGGAATAGGGTGTCATTTGGGACGCAGGCATCATGCTGATAAATCATGTCAGTAAATTAATGGATGGATATTATCATATAGGCCATGGTCAGTGCCAACATTCTGGAGATGGGATTTATGGAACAGTTCTCTCTGAATGGGACCCGAAGGCCACATAGATTTACTTCCAGATAAAAAAAGAAACATCTTCTCAGCCACTTTTCAGCAGTTTGCTTGCAAAATGAAACATGGCAGCAAAACATATTTAAATGTACCATAATATTTTTGTATGTGTATTATCAAATATTGAGGGTTATTTTAATTGTAGGCTACAGTATCATATTATTATGATTATTATCATTGTTTCATTTAACTGCTGGACTTCTGTGTCAAATATTCATATTGATCAAGATAGTTTTATGTAAAAGGCGTGTTTGGATATTAATTTGGAAAAGGGTCAATATATATGGTAAAATATACCTACCGATGGGTAAGGCTAGGAAGAACGGCAGCCAGCAAAGCGTAAACATTCCAACCACGACCCCCAAAGTTTTAGCTGCTTTCTTCTCCCGGGAGAATTTCAGAAGTTTCACTGCCAGGGAGCTCCTCGCCTGGGTTGCACGGCCCTTGCTGGTGCCTCCGCCTGTGTCATCATGCATCTGGGATCCCCTGTGGATCCTGAGCGTCAGCTCACTCGTATTCATTCTCTCTCTCATCACCCCAGCCTCCAGGTTCTTGGTGGTTCGCTTGGCGACCACATAAACCCTAAAATACATGGACAAGATAACAACCAACGGTATATAGAAGGACCCGAGGGAGGAAAAGAGTGCGTAAAACGGTTCCTCTGTGATGAGGCACACCGTGTCGTCCGGCGATGGCGGCTGCTTCCACCCAAGGAGGGGTCCAATGGAGATGACCACCGAGAGCACCCACACCCCGAGCATGGCCAGAAGTGCCCGCTTCTCAGTCACGATGCTCAGGTACTGCAGCGGGTGGCTCACCCCGATGTAACGGTCGATTGAAATGACGCACAGGCTCATAATGGACGCGGTGCAGCACAAAACATCCAACGCCGCCCAGATGTCACAGAAGACCCTGCCGAACACCCAGTAGTTGAGGATCTCCAGGGTGGCAGACACCGGCAGCACGGTGGTGCCCAGCAGCAGGTCGGCGATGGCCAGGTTGATAATGAAGTAGTTGGTCGGAGTTCGCAGGTGCCTGTTGGTCACCACCGCCAGGATGACAAGGATGTTGCCCACGATGGCAAACACGATGAAAGCTCCCAGAACCAAGCCAAGCAGGATGGCACGGGTAAGATCCACTTCATCGATCTCCGTCCCGTTGCCAGTGGCATTTGTGGAGTTGACAGGCGACTCTGACAACCACGGTATCCCCACTTTCCCGCCCTGAAATTCCAATAAGGAACCATTTCCCCTTAAATTGGCATCGTCAGTGCTCAGATTCATTTTGAATAAAGAGGTCCTCCATAGCAGGTTTCTAATCACATGGAGCTTTAGCAAAATAAAACAAGCAACACCATCCCGAAATAAATCTGCTCGACCAAGTGTTGTTAGGCTACATGACTAAAGGAGAGGTTATCAAGGATTAAAACAAAATGTCCCAAATGGTGCATTTTCTTAACGTCCCACTCAGTTAATTGTATCTCAAAGGTCTTGTCACATTAGTCCAATTGCAGTGCAGTTGTCTTGCTCTGTCTTCTCTGGGAACTGTCTGCATGAAAAGTATCGAGCAGTCCCCCCTGTGCCTCCTGTCAAACCTCACTGCTCAGCGCGCTGCACTGTATGTGCTTCAGCAGCTCTCTCCTTAATGCAGCTTGACTGTATTGGTAGATAGATATACAGCCGAACAGAAGAGACGTACTGTATATGACGCATATTAGGCCTACGCAGTAGCCCAAGAATAACTACACTAGGAAAATGTCTGTGGCAGCACAGAAAACGCATGGATTTCTGTGTTGGTTTTGTGGTGAGGTCTATGCATGCAACTTTTTCATGAGCTGGGCTGGGAGTGGACTATTGGCTGTGATGTCATTGATGTATTTTTTCAGATGAGTTGATTAGATTGTTGTTTTGGGAGCTTAGTCTATAGGCTACTATGTTATGCAGGATGTGGCAGGGGTTCAAGTGGGATTTTCTGGTCGAAAATACGATTTGATTGAAGGGCTAAACTAAAATCAAACAATTGTGCCATTATGTTCATAATGGGTTTCAATGAGAGATGATGCTGCTATGGAATGAATTCCTTAAAAAAACAAACATTCTCCAACAAATCACTCACAACATTATCACAACCACACATTTTATGAGTTTATCTGATCAAAACATGGAATGGTTCAAACTTGGCTTGGGATTTGTCTATGTTTTCAGAAGGAATAATTCCCTCAATATCTCTATCCACCATGAAACTCCACAATATTCAGGTCATATGAACAACGTTCAGAAATACATCATCGAAAAGTCTATCACTACAAATCTTAAACTGGATTTTGGAGGTGGGCTTTAGCACATTATACCCTGGGCATCACACTAGGTTTAATATCTTGGGCATCACACTAGGTTTAATATCTTGGGCATCACACTAGGTTGAATATCTTGGGCATCGCACTAGGTTTAATATCTTGGGCATCGCACGAGGTTGAATATCTTGGGCATCGCACTAGGTTCAATATCTTGGGCATCGCACTAGGTTGAATATCTTGGGCATCGCACTAGGTTCAATATCTTGGGCATCGCACTAGGTTGAATATCTTGGGCATCGCACTAGGTTCAATATCTTGGGCATCGCACGAGGTTGAATATCTTGGGCATCGCACTAGGTTCAATATCTTGGGCATCGCACGAGGTTGAATATCTTGGGCATTGCACTAGGTTGAATATCTTGGGCATCGCACTAGGTTCAATATCTTGGGCATCGCACTAGGTTGAATATCTTGGGCATCGCACTAGGTTGAATATCTTGGGCATCGCACTAGGTTCAATATCTTGGGCATCGCACTAGGTTGAATATCTTGGGCATCGCACTAGGTTGAATATCTTGGGCATCGCACTAGGTTCAATATCTTGGGCATCGCACTAGGTTCAATATCTTGGGCATCGCACTAGGTTGAATATCTTGGGCATCGCACTAGGTTCAATATATTGGGCATCGCACTAGGTTGAATATCTTGGGCATCGCACTTGGTTGAATATCTTGGGCATTGAAAACGTTGAAGGTTTTTCTGTGCCCCTTGTCTCGATCGGTCATTTAGTTCAAACGGAGTGGAGGTTTAAAGGGAATCAATAAGGTGAACAAGTACATGGCTGAATGTTGCCTGTGTTTTTACCCATAGAATAATACCCGTAAGCAATACATAGCTGTTCAAATTTCTTTCCCTGTCAAGACAGACTAACATCTTATCATTAAGATTCAGGTGAATATATTTTTCCCACAGGTGTTGCAGTCGCTGTAAAAAAATATATTTTTGTATCAACCCCTCCAACAATTACTTCAACTAGTCACATGTAAATTGGTTTGGTCGTTCCATTTGAAAAATACTACATTTGTTGAAACCAAATATTTCATTCAATACCAACTGTTATTTGATTATTACCAAACCTATTTGTCAAGTTGCAACCTATGTCTTTCAACACTTACTTTTCCCCTTTGGTTAAACCTAATAAATAACAAATAAAACAAATATTTAATGTAAATACAACCCATTGTTTTTATCCCGTTCCAAGTTAAAAAAAATATTTTGAATGCCCTAATCACATTTCTTCAATTGAGTTACTTTGAATGAAATAAATTCCCTGGACATAGAGAAATAAGTTGGTTCAATAACTTATTATTTACACAAGACTGTCATGTATAGTAGACACAATATCTAAACCTTACCCTTCTCTTTAATAGCACATGCACTTACAGTATGTAAGTAAAATTACAAATGGTGGCAGTGTGTCAGCTGAAGTTCGAATAACAAATGCAAAAGACCACATCAACTGGAGTCACATTCATTCTCAAGGGCGGGCAAACAGAACAAGCAGAAAGCCACGTCATCAATGAGCCACGCCCCCAACTCTTCTGATAGGCTCCCACCGCTACATTCAATGCACATGTTGAAAGCCATTTAAAAGCTTTCGTTCAATTAATAAAATCATATTTGATCAGACACATTGAATAATAGGTTGAACGAATCCAAATCGTAATTTTTAATAATTCCAATCAGTATAAGTTTTCCTAATGAACAACAGTTTAGTCCCACTTTTCACAGTGTAGGCTCTAGGGTGGTCTAATGGAAGGGATAGTTCAGGCATTTGCAGAACAATTTATGTTCTTGTCCAATTTTTGCCATTCAGGCGTTTCAATTACTGCTTTGGCCCAGACCGGATTTCTTGTCTAGGATAATTATGCAGCCATACATATGAAATACTACTGTACTATTATTACTGTATCTACTGTATACTGCAGCTTCCATGTATACTGTCACTGCCTGGAACCTAAACTACCTTGTGTGTATATAGTAATAATAATAATAATAATATTATATAGAAAGAACATTCCTACACTGCTCAGCATGCATTGGTGATGGATTGAGGTGTTTTTACAGGCTTGTAATGGAAGCAAATTAAAGTCCTAATAATAGCAATTTTTTTCTGTAGCTTGTTCACAAATACTCTGGGTTGCATATCACCTTTGAGTTCTTCTTCACCACACCGGTTTCCAGTAGGGGTTCAGAGCAGTTTGGTCATTGTAATGCCACATTCATTCATATTGTTCTGTGTGTTCCGGTCCAGCACGGGCCACAAGTCCATATAACAAGGGATTACTAAAGTTAACATTGTCAGGGGTTGACCTGCAAACCACAAAGTTAATGAAGTTGGTATTCAGGTGTCTACGTCTGGAGGCTTTCAACGCTTTCAGGACTGATGCTGTGGCGCTTCCCTTTATGTCAACGTAGTCTGAGGCATGTGATGCCAGTCTTTCCGATTGAGACATTGTTCATTACACAGGAGATGGGGGAGGGGGGCAGGGCGAAGCCGCATTACGGACCTCTTCATGCATATTATTGCTAGCGATTAGCAAGGCACCAAGGCTAACTGAAAGGCTACTACTCTGATGGTGGACCTGGCGAAGGCTGTCAGTCAGTCTGGAAACACTTTGAGCTGAATTCATAACACAAGAACCGTATTGACCTGTTCTGTCATCGCGCCTGGAGTTATAGATGTGTTGATGTTTACATCCTGATGAATGGCACATGGCAGAGAAGCGAATATGGCCCCACACGCATCCCACGTCTAGTCCAATATACAGTACATAGATTGCATTTGTACCAGTCAGTGCTCCATTCAGTCTCCAGATGTCTTATTCTGTAGAGACAGTCTGTCCCTGCCCACATATGTTTCATCTGTAGAAAAATAACTAAGGAGACCACTTTGTTTAGCTGCATGTGAGACTTGTTTAAATTATATGATTTTGACACCACAGCAAAACAAGCCCTCACTCATAACCAACGAAGAGGCCAAAATTCTCTCTCTCTCTCTCTCTCTCTCTCTCTCTCTCTCTCTCTCTCTCTCTCTCTCTCTCTCTCTCTCTCTCTCTCTCTCTCTCTCTCTCTCTCTCTCTCTCTCTCTCTCTCTCTCTCTCTCTCTCTCGCTCTCTCTCTCGCTCTCTCTCTCTCTCTCTCTCTCTCTCTCTCTCTCTCTCTCTCTCTCTCTCTCTCAGAACCTTTGCAGATAATTGAGTTTTTCCTAGGAAATCAAATCCTACTCTTATTGTCAGCCAGCACACTGTAAATCCATGAAGAAACAACCAATTCAACTGGGAATTCAGATCTTTATCAATGCAAGTCCTTAATCGCAAGGAATTGCTACTAGAAAATAGCGGCCTGGTGATGTCGTTGGTCAAAATGTTTGCCATAGCTCTATGCTGTAAAAGTCCATTAAACGGGTCCTCGGTGATTTTCAGACAGTGTGTTGTGCTCTACTTTTGTTGTTGTTGTCTGTTAATGTAACATATGACCTCCGGAAACCCTTCAGAAACAGGGGACATCAACTTGCCGAAAGAGCTTCAGCACACAGCCATGTCCATATCTGGAAAAGTTTACGATTCTGAGCACCCTAACTTCAAACGTATGAATAGTCTTTGTCTTTGTTTAGTGAAGACAAAATCCTTTAAAACAAGAGAAACTATTTTTTGATTATGTTGCTTGGCCACAGGCCTCTTCACAGTACTATGTTTTTATTATTATTATTTCTACTAGTCTTCTGGAGCAGACTGACTGAGTCCCTGGAGATTGTGATTGAGCATCAAGCGATGAGAGCCATATGTGTAAGACGGCATGCAGGGAGAGAGGGAAAGAGAGAGAGAGTGAGGAAAGAGAAGGAGAGAGGGAAAGAGAGAGAGAGTGAGGGAACAGAAGGAGAGAGGGAAAGAGAGAGAGAGAGAGAGAGAGAGAGAGAGAGAGGGAACGAGAGGGAAAGAGAGAGAGAAGAAGATAGGGAAAGAGAGAGAGAGTGAGGGAAGAGAAGGAGAGAGGGAAAGAGAGAGAGAGAGTGAGCAAAGAGAAGGAGAGAGGGAAAGAGAGAGAGAGTGAGGGAACAGAAGGAGAGAGGGAAAGAGAGAGAGAGTGAGGAAAGAGAAGGAGAGAGGGAAAGAGAGAGAGAGTGAGGAAAGAGAAGGAGAGAGGGAAAGAGAGAGAGAGTGAGGGAACAGAAGGAGAGAGGGAAAGAGAGAGAGAGTGAGGAAAGAGGGAGAGAGGGAAAGGGAGAGAGAGTGAGGAAAGAGAAGGAGAGAGGGAAAGGGAGAGAGAGTGAGGAAAGAGAAGGAGAGAGGGAAAGAGAGAGAGAGAGTGAGGAAAGAGAAGGAGAGAGGGAAAGAGAGAGAGAGAGTGAGCAAAGAGAAGGAGAGAGGGAAAGAGAGAGAGTGAGGAAAGAGAAGGAGAGAGGGAACGAGAGAGAGAGAGTGAAGGAAGAGAAGGAGAGAGGGAAAAAGAGAGAGAGTGAGGGAAGAGAAGGAGAGAGGGAAAGAGAGAGAGTGAGGAAAGAGAAGGAGAGAGGGAACGAGAGAGAGAGAGTGAGGGAAGAGAAGGAGAGAGGGAAAGAGAGAGAGAGTGAGGGAAGAGAAGGAGAGAGGGAAAGAGAGAGAGAGTGAGGGAAGAGAAGGAGAGAGGGAAAGAGAGAGAGAGAGAGTGAGGGAAGAGAAGGAGAGAGGGAAAGAGACAGAGAGTGAGGAAAGAGAAGGAGAGAGGGAAAGAGAGAGAGAGTGAGGGAAGAGAAGGAGAGAGGGAAAGAGAGAGGGGGTGAGAGAGAGAGAGGGTGAGAGAGAGAGAGAGAGAGAGAGAGAGAGAGAGAGAGAGAGAGAGAGGGAACGAGAGGGAAAGAGAGAGAGAAGAAGATAGGGAAACAGAGTGAGGTGAGAAAAGGGAGAGAGAGAGAGGAAGAGAGAGGGAGAGAGAGAGAGAGAGAGAGAGAGAGAGAGAGAGAGAGAGAGAGAGAGAGAGAGAGAGAGAGAGAGAGAGAGAGAGAGAGAGAGAGAGGAAGAGAGGGAAACAGAGTGAGGTGAAATGAAAAAAGGGAGAGGCAGAGAGGAAGGCAGAGAGAGGGAAAGGAAGAGAGAGAGCGTGAGAGAGGGAGAGAGGGAAGGAGAGAGAAAGAGGGAGAGAGAGAGAAACAGAGTGAGGTGAAAAAAAGGAGAGGGAGAGAGGGAGAGAGGGAGAGAGAGAGAGAGAGATCTCCAGTCTCTCACTCATCACCTAGCATTGCGCACCACACATAGTTTGCTACATAAACCCTTCTCCAATGGCACGCAACAACAATCAGCACACAACACCATTCAGCAAGCTCATGTATTCACTAAAAGACACTGCATACATTAGCTCAGCCATTGGGACATGTAGGGGGGTAGGTTAGGGACCTTTACCTGTAATGTATACTCTGTAACTCAAGACTACGTTAGCCCACTGAGCCAAAGCCTCCACTTGCTAACCTCTAAACATTGAATTCAAGTATAACGCTATCCTCAGGTCTCTTGCGATCTCTCTACAACAGCCAAGTCAGTGAACTATCCCATCCACAACGAGAAAGCCAGCCATGTAAAACGTCACAATGGTGGAAGTTGGATACATATTTTGTGCTCTCCAGGGATAGACATCGTGGGTCCTGTTGAATGTTTCTGTGTTATACGATGACTCGAAGTGACAGAAGATATTTTGGAATGGAAATTCGAATGACTCACTCTACCTCCTGAGAATGGCACATGAAATGGGAACTGAAATTAGCCAGTCGTTCATGGTTTGATTTGAATGAATTACACCGAGGGAATAGCACTGGAGTGATATTACGCTTGATTGGTTACATTGTGATTACATTTCACCGTCGTTACTTTTTTCATTTCTACTAATACAGAGCAGTTTGAGTTGTTTCACACCCCTTAAAACAACAGTGCGGCAGCTGAATGGCTTTGGTTCCGGAATAATGGCGTGTTTCTTTTATTCTTCTCATTTCATACAGATATTTTTGTCTTGCCTTTGCAGCTTGAACATGGATTCTTAATATGCAGTACATCCCAGCAAATTGAGCACTTGGTTGAGATTGAATAACTCCCTTGACAGAGACGGCTATACAATAAGTATTTCAGATGAAATGTTATTCAATAGAACACATTTCCCATCTTCCGAACCCCAAAAGGCTGATGATTCAGTTGGGGTTCGGGCCGACACAGTACTCCTATAGAATGTTTAGGGCTATTCTGATGAAGTACATCGGCAGACACCGGTGGGATGGTTTCTCATTCATGCATTATATTGCGTTACTCTCTTCTGGTTGAACTACAGCATATCTCAGCGCTCATATACACAGTGGTTATTTATCCCTTTCTCTTTTTCTTCCTGATTAGGGATCTCAAATGTCTTTGGGGATTGTCAAGGGTTACTACTTACCCCAACCCTGTCCCTTCAAATCACTGGCCATCCAGGAATGGAGATAAGGAAAGAAAGATGGTTTTGAGAATTGGCACACAGCCAAAGCCCTCTTAACGTATTGACTTTGACCTATCCCTGTAGATTGCCAGTGTAATATGGATTTCTGGACCTGTCAATCACAGACGTGTTACGCGTTGTAAAGTTCTGAGAGGCTTCTCAGGTTTCAGTCCCCAGATTAGCCATTAAGACCTTTCTCACAGTATTAACACAGGACATGAGTCCAAAATGACATACTATTCCTTATATAGTGCACTACTTTTGACCACAACCATATAGGCCCTGGTCAAAAGTAGTGCGCTATAAAGGGAATGGGGTGTCAATTAGGGTGTGGACAGGACGTTCTAATCACATTAATAGTCCCACATTAACTCTTCCCAGAGGCCCTGTTGTTGCTACGTTGAGCGCTGCACAGCACAGTTCAGAACAGTTCAGTTCAGAACAGCACAGAACTGCACAGTTCAGTTCAGAACAGCACAGTTCAGAACCGCACAGAACAACACAGTTCAGTTCAGAACAGCACAGTTCAGAACAGCTCAGAACAGCACAGTTCAGTTCAGAACAGCACAGTTCAGTTCAGAACAGCTCAGAACAGCACAGTTCAGAACAGCTCAGAACAGAACAGCACAGTTCAGAACACCTCAGAACAGAACAGCACAGTTCAGTTCAGAACAGCTCAGAACAGCACAGTTCAGAACAGCTCAGAACAGAACAGCACAGTTCAGAACAGTTCAGCACAGCACAGAACA
The DNA here is from genome assembly GCF_023373465.1 of Oncorhynchus keta. Taxonomy (NCBI): domain Eukaryota; kingdom Metazoa; phylum Chordata; class Actinopteri; order Salmoniformes; family Salmonidae; genus Oncorhynchus; species Oncorhynchus keta. The sequence goes on from NC_068450.1 coordinate 27,573,152, forward strand.
ACACAGGGGAATACCATCGTCTCTGGCTTCTCTATCAGCTCAGCAAGCACACTTCAGGGAGACAAGACTCTCTCTCTCTCTCTCAGTGTATTGCTCTGTCTGTCTCTCTCTGTGTATTGCTCTGTCTCTCTCTCTGTGTATTGCTCTGTCTTTCTCACTCTCTGTGTATTGCTCTGTCTGTCTGTCTGTGTATTGCTCTCTCTGAATGTCTCTCTCTCTCTCTCTCTCTCTCTCTCTGTGTATTGCTCTGTCTGTTTGTCTCTCTGTGTATTGCTCTCTCTGTCTGTCTCTCTCTCTCTCTCTCTCTCTCTCTCTCTCTCTCTCTCTCTTTGTATTGCTCTCTCTCTCGCTCTGTGTATTGCTCTCTCTGTCTGTCTCACTCTCTGTGTATTGCTCTGTCTGTCTGTCTCTCTGTGTATTGCTATCTCTGTCTCTCTTTCTCTCTCTCTTTGTATTGCTCTCTCTCTCTGTGTGTATTGCTCTCTCTGTCTCTCTCTCTCTTTGTATTGCTCTCTCTTTCTCTCTCTCACTCTTTCTCTCTCTCTCTCTTTGTATTGCTCTCTCTTTCTCTCTCTCTCTTTCTCTCTCTCTCTGTGTATTGCTCTCTCTCTCTCTGTGTGTATTGCTCTCTCTCTCTATCTTTGTATTGCTCTCTCTCTCTCTCTCTCTCTCTCTCTCTGTGTATTGCTCTCTCTCTCTCTCTCTCTCTCTCTCTTTGTATTGCTCTCTCTTTCTCTCTCTCTCTCTCTCTCTCTCTCTCTCTCTCTGTGTATTGCTCTCTCTCTCTCTGTGTGTATTGCTCTCTCTCTCTCTCTCTCTCTCTCTCTCTGTCTCTCTCTCTTTCTTTGTATTGCTCTCTCTTTCTCTCTCTCTCTGTCTCTCTCTCTCTCTCTGTGTTTTGATCTCTCTGTCTCTCTCTCTGTCTTTTCCCCTTTTCCCAACTCTTTCACTCTTTCACTCTTTCATCTTATCTAAGATTATATGGTTATTTACCCATTAGAACTACTTGGCTTTGTTTGTATTGGTTCCTAAGCAGAGTCCTCTAGTACTGAACTGCTGACTGCTGTGAAACTACACTATCTGTTGAAAACAAGTGTGGGACTTGCTGCAGAGGGGAGGGCTAGCTGGGCCTGGTGCCTTGGATAAAATTAAAGACAGCCTTATCCCACTGATTCCGTCTTGCAATCGCTACACTCGCATTAACATCTGCTAACCATGTGTATGTGACCAACACAATTAGATTTGATTTGATCATGGATTTGGGGAATCCAACGATAAGAATAATGATGGAAGTTAACAACCTAAATAAGTTTAATCATGTTGTTTTGTTGCCACTGTGCCTGAGATGGCTGTAAGGACACCGTAATGTTCAATCATGTTGTTTTGTTGCCACTGTGCCAGAGATGGCTGTAAGGACACCGTAATGTTCAATCATGTTGTTTTGTTGCCACTGTGCCAGAGATGGCTGTAAGGACACCGTAATGTTCAATCATGTTGTTTTGTTGCCACTGTGCCTGAGATGGCTGTAAGGACACCGTAATGTTCAATCATGTTGTTTTGTTGCCACTGTGCCTGAGATGGCTGTAAGGACACCGTAATGTTCAATCATGTTGTTTTGTTGCCAATGTGCCTGAGATGGCTGTAAGGACACCGTAATGTTCAATCATGTTGTTTTGTTGCCACTGTGCCTGAGATGGCTGTAAGGACACCGTAATGTTCAATCATGTTGTTTTGTTGCCACTGTGCCAGAGATGGCTGTAAGGACACCGTAATGTTCAATCATGTTGTTTTGTTGCCAATGTGCCGGAGATGGCTGTAAGGACACCGTAATGTTCAATCATGTTGTTTTGTTGCCACTGTGCCGGAGATGGCTGTAAGGACACAGTAATGTTCAATCATGTTGTTTTGTTGCCACTGTGCCAGAGATGGCTGTAAGGACACCGTAATGTTCAATCATGTTGTTTTGTTGCCAATGTGCCGGAGATGGCTGTAAGGACACAGTAATGTTCAATCATGTTGTTTTGTTGCCACTGTGCCTGAGATGGCTGTAAGGACACCGTAATGTTCAATCATGTTGTTTTGTTCCCACTGTGCCAGAGATGGCTGTAAGGACACCGTAATGTTCAATCATGTTGTTTTGTTGCCACTGTGCCGGAGATGGCTGTAAGGACACAGTAATGTTCAATCATGTTGTTTTGTTGCCAATGTGCCGGAGATGGCTGTAAGGACACAGTAATGTTCAATCATGTTGTTTTGTTCCCACTGTGCCAGAGATGGCTGTAAGGACACAGTAATGTTCAATCATGTTGTTTTGTTGCCACTGTGCCGGAGATGGCTGTAAGGACACCGTAATGTTCAATCATGTTGTTTTGTTGCCACTGTGCCAGAGATGGCTGTAAGGACACCGTAATGATCAATCATGTTGTTTTGTTGCCACTGTGCCGGAGATGGCTGTAAGGACACAGTAATGTTCAATCATGTTGTTTTGTTGCCACTGTGCCAGAGATGGCTGTAAGGAAACCGTAATGTTCAATCATGTTGTTTTGTTGCCAATGTGCCTGAGATGGCTGTAAGGACACAGTAATGTTCAATCATGTTGTTTTGTTCCCACTGTGCCAGAGATGGCTGTAAGGACACCGTAATGTTCAATCATGTTGTTTTGTTGCCAATGTGCCGGAGATGGCTGTAAGGACACAGTAATGTTCAATCATGTTGTTTTGTTGCCACTGTGCCAGAGATGGCTGTAAGGACACCGTAATGTTCAATCATGTTGTTTTGTTGCCAATGTGCCGGAGATGGCTGTAAGGACACAGTAATGTTCAATCATGTTGCTTTGTTGCCACTGTGCCTGAGATGGCTGTAAGGACACCGTAATGTTCAATCATGTTGTTTTGTTGCCACTGTGCCAGAGATGGCTGTAAGGACACCGTAATGTTCAATCATGTTGTTTTGTTGCCACTGTGCCTGAGATGGCTGTAAGGACACCGTAATGTTCAATCATGTTGTTTTGTTGCCAATGTGCCGGAGATGGCTGTAAGGACACAGTAATGTTCAATCATGTTGTTTTGTTGCCACTGTGCCTGAGATGGCTGTAAGGACACCGTAATGTTCAATCATGTTGTTTTGTTGCCACTGTGCCAGAGATGGCTGTAAGGACACCGTAATGTTCAATCATGTTGTTTTGTTGCCACTGTGCCAGAGATGGCTGTAAGGACACCGTAATGTTCAATCATGTTGTTTTGTTGCCACTGTGCCAGAGATGGCTGTAAGGACACCGTAATGTTCAATCATGTTGTTTTGTTGCCACTGTGCCAGAGATGGCTGTAAGGACACCGTAATGTTCAATCATGTTGTTTTGTTGCCACTGTGCCTGAGATGGCTGTAAGGACACAGTAATGTTCAATCATGTTGTTTTGTTGCCAATGTGCCTGAGATGGCTGTAAGGACACAGTAATGTTCAATCATGTTGTTTTGTTCCCACTGTGCCAGAGATGGCTGTAAGGACACAGTAATGTTCAATCATGTTGTTTTGTTGCCACTGTGCCGGAGATGGCTGTAAGGACACCGTAATGTTCAATCATGTTGTTTTGTTGCCACTGTGCCAGAGATGGCTGTAAGGACACCGTAATGATCAATCATGTTGTTTTGTTGCCACTGTGCCGGAGATGGCTGTAAGGACACCGTAATGTTCAATCATGTTGTTTTGTTGCCACTGTGCCTGAGATGGCTGTAAGGACACTGTAATGTTCAATCATGTTGTTTTGTTGCCACTGTGCCTGAGATGGCTGTAAGGACACTGTAATGTTCAATCATGTTGTTTTGTTGCCACTGTGCCAGAGATGGCTGTAAGGACACCGTAATGTTCAATCATGTTGTTTTGTTGCCACTGTGCCTGAGATGGCTGTAAGGAAACCGTAATGTTCAATCATGTTGTTTTGTTGCCAATGTGCCGGAGATGGCTGTAAGGACACCGTAATGTTCAATCATGTTGTTTTGTTGCCACTGTGCCAGAGATGGCTGTAAGGACACCGTAATGTTCAATCATGTTGTTTTGTTGCCACTGTGCCGGAGATGGCTGTAAGGACACAGTAATGTTCAATCATGTTGTTTTGTTGCCAACGTGCCGGAGATGGCTGTAAGGACACCGTAATGTTCAATCATGTTGTTTTGTTCCCACTGTGCCTGAGATGGCTGTAAGGACACCGTAATGTTCAATCATGTTGTTTTGTTGCCACTGTGCCAGAGATGGCTGTAAGGACACCGTAATGTTCAATCATGTTGTTTTGTTGCCAATGTGCCGGAGATGGCTGTAAGGACACAGTAATGTTCAATCATGTTGTTTTGTTGCCACTGTGCCTGAGATGGCTGTAAGGACACAGTAATGTTCAATCATGTTGTTTTGTTCCCACTGTGCCAGAGATGGCTGTAAGGACACCGTAATGTTCAATCATGTTGTTTTGTTGCCAATGTGCCGGAGATGGCTGTAAGGACACAGTAATGTTCAATCATGTTGTTTTGTTGCCAATGTGCCGGAGATGGCTGTAAGGACACCGTAATGTTCAATCATGTTGTTTTGTTGCCACTGTGCCAGAGATGGCTGTAAGGACACCGTAATGATCAATCATGTTGTTTTGTTGCCACTGTGCCGGAGATGGCTGTAAGGAAACCGTAATGTTCAATCATGTTGTTTTGTTGCCAATGTGCCGGAGATGGCTGTAAGGACACCGTAATGTTCAATCATGTTGTTTTGTTGCCACTGTGCCAGAGATGGCTGTAAGGACACCGTAATGTTCAATCGTGTTGTTTTGTTGCCACTGTGCCTGAGATGGCTGTAAGGACACTGTAATGTTCAATCATGTTGTGTTGTTGCCACTGTGCCTGAGATGGCTGTAAGGACACTGTAATGTTCAATCATGTTGTTTTGTTGCCACTGTGCCAGAGATGGCTGTAAGGACACCGTAATGTTCAATCATGTTGTTTTGTTGCCACTGTGCCGGAGATGGCTGTAAGGACACAGTAATGTTCAATCATGTTGTTTTGTTGCCAATGTGCCGGAGATGGCTGTAAGGACACCGTAATGTTCAATCATGTTGTTTTGTTGCCACTGTGCCAGAGATGGCTGTAAGGACACCGTAATGATCAATCATGTTGTTTTGTTGCCACTGTGCCGGAGATGGCTGTAAGGACACAGTAATGTTCAATCATGTTGTTTTGTTGCCACTGTGCCAGAGATGGCTGTAAGGAAACCGTAATGTTCAATCATGTTGTTTTGTTGCCAATGTGCCGGAGATGGCTGTAAGGACACCGTAATGTTCAATCATGTTGTTTTGTTGCCACTGTGCCAGAGATGGCTGTAAGGACACCGTAATGTTCAATCATGTTGTTTTGTTGCCACTGTGCCGGAGATGGCTGTAAGGACACAGTAATGTTCAATCATGTTGTTTTGTTGCCAATGTGCCGGAGATGGCTGTAAGGACACCGTAATGTTCAATCATGTTGTTTTGTTGCCACTGTGCCAGAGATGGCTGTAAGGACACCGTAATGTTCAATCATGTTGTTTTGTTGCCACTGTGCCTGAGATGGCTGTAAGGACACCGTAATGTTCAATCATGTTGTTTTGTTCCCACTGTGCCTGAGATGGCTGTAAGGACACCGTAATGTTCAATCATGTTGTTTTGTTCCCACTGTGCCTGAGATGGCTGTAAGGACACCGTAATGTTCAATCATGTTGTTTTGTTGCCACTGTGCCAGAGATGGCTGTAAGGACACCGTAATGTTCAATCATGTTGTTTTGTTGCCACTGTGCCAGAGATGGCTGTAAGGACACCGTAATGTTCAATCATGTTGTTTTGTTGCCACTGTGCCAGAGATGGCTGTAAGGACACCGTAATGTTCAATCATGTTGTTTTGTTCCCACTGTGCCTGAGATGGCTGTAAGGACACCGTAATGTTCAATCATGTTGCTTTGTTGCCACTGTGCCTGAGATGGCTGTAAGGACACCGTAATGTTCAATCATGTTGTTTTGTTGCCACTGTGCCAGAGATGGCTGTAAGGACACCGTAATGTTCAATCATGTTGTTTTGTTCCCACTGTGCCTGAGATGGCTGTAAGGACACCGTAATGTTCAATCATGTTGTTTTGTTGCCACTGTGCCTGAGATGGCTGTAAGGACACCGTAATGTTCAATCATGTTGTTTTGTTGCCACTGTGCCAGAGATGGCTGTAAGGACACCGTAATGTTCAATCATGTTGTTTTGTTGCCACTGTGCCAGAGATGGCTGTAAGGACACCGTAATGTTCAATCATGTTGTTTTGTTGCCACTGTGCCAGAGATGGCTGTAAGGACACCGTAATGTTAAATCATGTTGTTTTGTTCCCACTGTGCCTGAGATGGCTGTAAGGACACCGTAATGTTAAATCATGTTGTTTTGTTCCCACTGTGCCTGAGATGGCTGTAAGGACACCGTAATGTTCAATCATGTTGCTTTGTTGCCACTGTGCCTGAGATGCAAAGCATGCAGTCAACTTTGCTAAAGGCCCAGTTTGCTCCCTGACCTACCCTGAGAAACAGCACCATTGTGCTATTGTTAATATGAGGGAGCAGGTTGTGGAGTAGGAGAGGTTAGGTAACTGCTCTGTGTGTTGTCATGTGGGGTACAGGTTGGCATGTCTATCAGGTTAAATGCCTGCATGGGCCTCGGCTGGCTGACGGCTGTGGAGGGGGGACTGTTGTTGGATTAAGGGCTCTGTCTGGCAGGCACCCAACCCGCTCGCAGCAGGCTGCTGAGTGGACGCTTTAGCTCGGTGTCTGACCATTAGATGATTGAATTTCTGTCTGTTCGTTATACAGTTTATCTTCTGTTGGGTCATGGTGATTAGAACTCTGTCCTCATGGTCCATAACTGTCCTTTGTGCTCTGTAACAGTACACACTGTTGGGGTGAAAGGGTAGCCTAGTGGTTAGAGCGTTGGACTAGTAACCGAAAGGTTGCAAGCTCGAATCCCCGAACACGAACATAGACACACAGAGGATGCACGCACACACACACACACACGCACACACCCTACACACCACACATACACACACACAGACTCTTCCTCCCTCCAGACTGAGATAACAGGACATTCTTAGTGGGATTAAATGAAAATAAAGCTGTTACAATAACATCAGTCTATTTTTTGGATCACAGACGTACAGTGGCATCCAGCAGTTGAAACAATAACAGAGCCAACTCCCCACCCCTGTTTCAGTAAAACGCTGAGGAATGGGGCTGGACAAATGTAACCACTCATAAACAGAGCTATGGATCCAAGGACTGACCGTCCATGATATCAACATTATAGTTTTAACCCTGTTTAGAGGCTATATAGTGTAATGTTTGTTTACATTTACTTTGTTTACAAACATTGAAGTAAAACAAGCTTATATTTTGGGTTCTGATGAGGTACGACTTGAACTAAGCTCATGAGGCATTTATAAATGAATTCATTGATTTATAAATCCAAAAATGGGTGGAGCAGATTAACCAACTCACCAAATACAAAGTTGGACAAAAGTAAGTTCAGAGATTTGCCATATGTTTTTTTTTTAAACACTGCTGATCAAAGAAAATCAGTTGTTAGATCTTGAAATGTATTGCATCATTACTTATAGCCTCTAACAGGTGAGGACTATTGAAAATGCGTGCTGTTTTTAAGGTAATAGTATATACTCTACAATCACAATGCTGGCTACAAGACATCCTAACCCCTCAGTACCCCACAATCAACATAACGACTGTTTCATCCCTGGAATTGGAAAAGAAAATACACAGGGCAGAAATGATGACAGTGGCTGTGCTAGAGGGGCAGTTTGATTGTCTCCACTTACGTATTGTGGGAGGAGGGGATAGGAGACTCCACGACGCCAACTCCAACTCCATCATCCAACTCCGACTCCATCAGCAGTTGTAAATGAGAACTTGTTCTCAACTGTCTATCATCAAGTTTGCTGATGACAAGACGGTGGTAGGCCTGATCACCAATGGCGATGAGACTGGTGCCAGGACAACATCCTCTACCTCAACGTTCCCAGTCATCCAGGACTTACATACTAGGTGGTGTCTGAGAAATGTCAGAACAATTGTCAAAGACTCCAGCCACCCGAAACTTGGACTGTTTGCATGCTCACATCAGACAGGCAGTACCGGTGCATCAAGGCTCTGATCAGCAGACTCCTAAACAGCCTCTATCCCCTGGCCATAAGACTGTTAAAAATATAACAACTACTGCTCTCCATCTCCCACAGACTATTCACACTGACTCTATGCCCCTCCAGAGGTCTCTACCCACTCAGACACAACCTACACTGCTGCTATAATTATTATTGATTAGATTTATAACCACCACTATGCTGCTGTTCATTGATCATTGATTTCCATTACTATTAGTATATATTTATCCTGCTACTGGTCACCATTACTGCTGTTTACATGTATATATTACCATTAGTATCTATTTATCCTGTTACTGGTCACTATTACTCCTGTTTACATGTATATATTACCATTAGTATCTATTTATCCTGTTACTGGTTACTATTACTCCTGTTTACATGTATATATTACCATTAATATCTATTTATCCTGTTACTGGTCACTATTACTCCTGTTTACATGTATATATTACCATTAATATCTATTTATCCTGTTACTGGTCACTATTACTCCTGTTTACATGTATATATTACCATTAGTATCTATTTATCCTGCTACTGGTCACCATTACTGCTGTTTACATCTATATATTACCATTAGTATCTATTTATCCTGTTACTGGTCACTATTACTCTTGTTTACATACATATATTACCATTAGTATCTATTTATCCTGTTACTGGTCACTATTACTCTTGTTTACATGTATATAGTACCATTAGTATCTATTTATCCTGTTACTGGTCACTATTACTCCTGTTTACATGTATATATTACCATTAGTATCTATTTATCCTGTTACTGGTCACTATTACTCCTGTTTACATGTATATATTACCATTAGTATCTATTTATCCTGCTACTGGTCACTACTACTCCTGTTTACATGTATATATTACCATTAGTATCTATTTATCCTGCTACTGGTCACTATTACTCCTGTCTACATGTATATATTACCATTAGTATCTATTTATCCTGTTACTGGTCACTATTACTCCTGTCTACATGTATATATTACCATTAGTATCTATTTATCCTGTTACTGGTCACTATTACTCCTGTTTACATGTATATATTACCATTAGTATATATTTATCCTGTTACTGGTCACTATTACTCCTGTCTACATGTATATATTACCATTAGTATCTATCTATTTATCCTGTTACTGGTCACTATTACTCCTGTCTACATGTATATATTACCATTAGTATATATTTATCCTGTTACTGGGGACTATTATTCCTGTTTACATGGATTGTGTATGTGTCCCATTCAGAGGATGAATAGGCAAGACAAAATATTTAAGTGTCTTTGAATGGGCTAAGGAAGTGCCAGGTGTACCGGTTTGTGTCAAGAACTGCGACGCTGCTGGGTTTTTATGATGTACTTTGTGTTAAAATAAAGATAATCATATGTGCTTTTTTGCATAAATACATGGGGTGTATTGGGGCTCCCGTGTGACGCAGCGGTCTAAGGCACTGCATCTCAGTGCAAGAGGTGTCACTGCAGTCCTTGATTCAAATTCAAGCTGCATCACATCTGGCTGTGATTGGTAGTCTCATAGAGCAGTGCACGATTGGCCCAGAGTCGGGTTTGGCCGGAGTAGGCTGTCATTGTCAAAATGTAAAAAACAATGCATGATCATAAATGCGTGGGAGAGAGCTGCAACCACAACAACGTCCACTGTCTAAGCCTTCCTGCACTCACCTTCACTGTCTAGACTGCCTCATTCATTACTGTTGTCATGTTCTGTTGCATAATTCAAAAGGTTTGTAAATGTCAGGATACCCTCAGATTCAAACACAACAGCTTGGCTCTATATTTACAGCCATCTCTACATATTTGACATTGTTGTGAGATCAGACATAATATCACTAGAGAGTGTTCATTTTCCGAAGTTGCTTTCATTTTTAGCACATCTAATGTCTAAACATTAAAACTGTTTATTACTTTTTTCAATTGCACAAAGAATGAACACCAATCAAAATGAAAGTTTCTTTCTTCTTTCTTGTTATAGAAGTGTCGAGACAATGCTTTAAATCCCAGACAAAGCTTAAGCATTCTTATCGATGCTACGGAAAGACGATGTTTTCCATTGAGCCCATTTCAGCCATTACCAGGGGGTGTTTGACAGGTCATTACAAACATTACCGTGGTCGTAACATTAACAGGAAAATAAGACAGGAGCAAGCTAGATTATGAAAGAGTCACAGAAATCAAATGAAAGCAATCAATGCAGCGATATTTAAGTGATTTTGCACCCCTAAAACACATAGATGGCTGAATAAGACAGATCCTCAGGTAGGTGGGGCGAGCAATTGCTACTAACAGTCACTTCTCAGCCCTTTTACATGTATATCCAACTACCAGTCCCTCTTTATGTATAAACCCACCTCAACCACTCCAGGACCCCTGGACATTGAATAAGGTACTGACACTGACCTGTATATACAACCACTCCAGGACCCCTGGACATTGAATAAGGTACTGACACTGACCTGTATATACTACCACTCCAGTACCCCTGCATATTGAATAAGGTTCTGACACTAACCTGTATTTAAACAACCACTCCAGTACCCCTGGACATTGAATAAGGTACTGACACTGACCTGTATATACTACCACTCCAGTACCCCTGGACATTGAATACGGTACTGACACTAACCTGTATATACTACCACTCCAGTACCCCTACACATTGAATAAGGTACTGACACTAACCTGTATATACTACCACTCCAGTACCCCTGCACATTGAATAAGGTACTGACACTAACCTGTATATACTACCACTCCAGTACCCCTGCACATTGAATAAGGTACTGACACTAACCTGTATATACTACCACTCCAGTACCCCTGCACATTGAATAAGGTACTGACACTAACCTGTATATACTACCACTCCAGTACCCCTGGACATTGAATAAGGTACTGACACTAACCTGTATATACTACCACTCCAGTACCCCTGCACATTGAATAAGGTACTGACAC